>NW_006769660.1:1727541-1728738 GCF_000442215.2 Lipotes vexillifer
AGCGTATCTTTCATGATAAAGTCAGAATTTATTCTTTGGAGCAAAAAATGGCAGCTATACACTTTCCTAACTTGGTCTGATTTCACTTGTTTTCCAGAGGCCCAGGGAAGGTTAGAAAGGAAGTTATGGGATTAAAAAAAATATTTAATCTAAGTTGTAAAGGAGCTTGGAACCACACCACAAGCATCATAATTAACTTTAATAATTATAAATGTAAATGCAGACAAGCCACAAGGTTTTAATGGTGTGCCACATGCTTCTGCTAATTATTTTAGAGTTTGGACACATTCAGTGCCAGCTAATTATAAACCCTGCTATGGAAATCATCTGTTTATATTAGACTTATTGATCTCTAGTGTTTAAGCAATATGAAAAGGGAAATCTACAATGCTGGACCATCTGCTTTGTATTCCTAATTGCTTTTAAGGAATCAAATATATAAATAGTCAGCTTTTTATATACTGGGCCTCAAACTCTTTCAAGAAACATATTGTGCAAACCCAAGTGAATTTTAAAAAAGCCTATTTGGAATGTTGCTTCCCTGACTCCTTTCAAGGACCCTCCACCCCTTTACCCACATAATACCCTCCCCTAACCTTTTTGCAAGATCTCCAAAGCACCTTCTTTTCTCCTGGACCTCACAGACTGGTCAAGGTAGCTGAGACATTAGATGTTTTCCCTATTTTAATTACACCTTTTCTTTTCCTTCCTAAGAACAAGTCCTCTTCCCCACCCTACCCCACCTCCTTATGGCCATGAATAGTTATTGCAATTTCACTCGGTGGGAAGATGGCAAGGAAGAACTGTCCAGGTGAATGGTTCCCTCTTGTAGGAGGTATTTAACTTGATGGCAAATCAGACCTACTGGCGTGTGGGGTAGATGCCTGGTTAGTGGGACCAGAGCAGCATTACCTCTCATCACTAGCAGGCCTGGTGGACAAGTCTTTTCTTAAGATGAGTCTTGAGATTCTGCATGGAGATTGGGTTTAAATGAAGAAAAAATTGATTTCTTAGAATGACATTGTTTGCTCCATTCATTATTGCCTAGATGGTTATTATTTTAGTGTTCAAATAACTAGCTAAAAAACTACACATTGGGAAAGATTTCTTTTAACAATCCTTATTTACCCCTTTGAGACATTCATATTGAATCGTAAAATTATTGGCTTAAAATTGTTATGACTTCTATTATTCCTG
>NW_006769660.1:1728777-1759920 GCF_000442215.2 Lipotes vexillifer
TGTTATGACTTCTATTATTCCTGCTGTTTACTCCTTTTAAACTAGGAGTTCCTCTTCTTAGTGTCCTACCACTCATATATCCCCCCAACAGCAACAATTAGAGGCCAATAATTAATATATATTGTACATATGCTATAATACATAATAATTACTATATAGTCTCCCTAGGTTTAGGGGCCTTTATGAGCTTTTGTGAATAATATAAAGTTAGGATTCATTTGTAATTTCATGGAAACATTACATGATACAAATATGAAATAAAATTTTTAGCTTTTTAAGAATTTTTTTTTTCTTTCAGTAATATAATGAGTTGTGAATTTTGTTCTAAGGGATCAGTGGAAGTTATCAATCATAATTACACAACTAAATACCAACACCCAAGGCTTAGAGCAGGCTGAGGTTTAATGACTAACTCCAAATAGTTGACCGGAAAGGGTCACTTACCCTAGTTATAAGAAACAAGTGCCTTTTCTGGTGTTTGGGAGGAAGTTCTAGCTTGTTTCATTAATGCTCTAAATAAAGATTTAACTTAAAAATATCTGCTACCAACAGTAATGTGCAGTCATATATTTTGGGAAGACGTTTATATGAGATGTACATATATACGTACATATACAGTTCTCAAGGTTTGTTAAAATAACTAGTTATGTCAGAATGGTTATGACTTCTTTGCGGTAAATTCTCTGTAAGAAATCTGCTCCTCTGAGATATTTTATCTGCTCCTCACAAAGGTTGTATTCATTCTGTTTTTTTCTGCAGTTTTGAATGGAAGTTCTATTACCTGCTTAGGCCTTGTACCTTGGACTGCCGGCGTCTCTGAGTTTTAATATCGGCATATGTATAATTGTAGGGCAGGCCTTCTGTATAATCTGAGTTCATTCTAATCAGAGCTACAGGTTCCCTTCAGCTCTGCGGTGAAAAGAGAATATTCAAAGTCAGAAAGAAATTAGGAGCTTTCTTAAAAGGTGCTTTAAACAGCTCATGTTCCCCACGCCCTCAAAGAAAGTTACAAATCAAGAGAGCACAACTGGCAGCTACATTATCAAAGCCCTTCTGATAATGCTGCCATTTAAATTGAATAATATTGTTTAATGGGCTTTTAAAAAGCAGCCATCCTTTGGATCTGACACTCCAGCATGATTATCTTCCATTCCTATTTAAGATTACAACAGTCCAGTGATAATTATAACATTCATTTCTGGAGTTCACGGGACTTATACATGTGAATATGGAGAGAGAGATGAGCATCTTCTGTTTGCTAAGTGGATACTAATTTGGTATTTGTGACACGTGCCATTCCATTTTTGGCTTATACATGAGTATCTTCTCCCCAGGTCTATCTTGCCACCGGCAAGTTGTGGCAGTTTTCTATGAATTGGCTTTATGATATTGCTTTTATGGACATGAAAAATATAAAAGTAAAAAATTTGTTATATTTTATTTTCAGTAAACTGAGATTTCAAAGATGCAGTTTGCCCATTTCTCATTGTCATTTAATAGAACTCCAAAATTCTTAGCATTAAACTCACACATGTCCCTATTCCTCTCAATTTGTCCCTAAAAAGCAAGCATTCTTGTTACTAGGTGCTTTTTTTTTTTTTTTTAAACCTAGGACCAAAGACAATGTTTGATATATAGGAGAGCTTCAAAAAATTTTTAAGTGTTGTTGAATGGATAATTTTAACAAATATTTAAATGCCCATCAAAGTTCTTTCTTAAATCAGCTAGTAAAAAGTAAAGAATTATTAGGTTGGGACATATGGAACTGCATTTTTGTAGGTAAAAAACAGTTGAGTATCAGCTATTTCTGGGGTTCAACTTAATACTTTCTAATACAGTAGCCACCTCCCTCTTGTATTTTCTTGGTACATGAAAATGTTTTTGTTTTTAAAAAATGGAATCAAGCAGTTCTTTCTCTTTTAACCATAGTAATGCAATGAAGAAAGCCAAATGTGGTGGGATAAATTTTTTAGCTGAAAAATATGACTTTTATTGATTAACTATTTTATTAGCACATAAAATGGGAAATTTGATATATGCTCACAGAGTTTTAATTTTGATAATTATTGAACTAATTACAGACTCTATATTACATACATTACATGTAGGTTGATATCAAAGTCACTTTTCTTTCTAGTAAGACCTTTCACAGGCCACATGGGATTTCCCTCCAATGAGGAATACCCCTCTCAGGCTTGAGTTGTGTTGTGTTGTATTGTTTTATTCTGTCGCATCGAAATCCTATAGGATTACCTACCTACCTGTTCATCTTTCAGACTGTTAGCAGTCTTCTTATTGAGTTTACAAAAGAAATCAACAGATTAATGGTGAGATCTATAACCTTTCCTAGTTGCAGACATTTGGAAGAGAGGGATAAACTGAAATAATCTGCAGTAATGGTTTAAGTTTCGTATGTCATGTTCCCCAGATTTTAGCTATCAGTGGATGCACTGATTCATAAAAGGCATTTTCAAAATGTGTTTTAAGTTGTATTACATATTTTCCATCCTACCCTGGCTTCAAGATAGACTAGTCATGCCTAGGAATTATTGGACATTTGGATTTATTAGCTTAAAATATACTCCCCAGGAACTCGTACTTTGAAACTAGTGTGGCTGCTGTTTTCTCACACATTCTAAATGTTGGATAATAATTGTCTGAATACTAATCACCTAAAAGGGGTTAAATATTATCAGAATGTTACATTTTAAATTCATTTAATGTTTATCTCATGTTTTTTCTTTGTAAATTACGTATAACGATTGTCTTTTTAAAAATTTATTTATTTTTGGCTGCGTTGGGTCTTCGTTGCTGCCTACGGGCTTTCTCTAGTTGCAGCGAGCGGGGGCTACTCTTCGATGCGGTGTGCGGGCTTCTCATTGCAGTAGCTTCTCTTGTGCCCACGGGCTCCATAGCGCAGGCTGAGTAGTTGTGGTGCACGGGCGTAGTTGCTCCACGGCACATGGGATCTTCCTGGACCAAGGATCAAGCCCGTGTCCCCTGCATTGGCAGGTGGATTCTTAACCACTGTGCCACCAGGGAAGTCCCAAGACTGTCCTTTATTCTTCATTTCTATAGTGAAATAATTTAAACCCTTAACCCTGATTGGCATTAATAATGTTACTAACTTCAGTTTTCAGAGTGAAAAGCCATTAGGGGGCAAATGGAAACGCAGTAAATTTCCTTCAGTGAGGCCTGAATTTCCTCGTGTGAGAATCCAGTCAGTCCCTAGTGAGGCTGCGGTGTCCTCCAAATATACAAAACATAGGATGAGATAATTGAATTTGGCCTCTGGGGTTCTAAAAATACCATAACCTGGGAATGCATGGTATCCTCAAAGGATCAGGACACGATCTCCACTCATGTAACTCACATAATCCTCATTTTTCAAGCCCTGTTCACTTTTGCATTAGAATCCCAGAAATAGCGCTTTTCAGGTAGTGAAAACACACATACTATCCTCCTCTATTTTTGTGAAGTAAGCACAATAAGGAAGGGATGGTAGTGCCATTTTACATTATTTCTTTTATATTACTACAACAGAAGCTCCCATACTAAAATCTGAGTTTCTGGCAAACATTTTGAAATGGTCAAGATATTAAACTCCCGTAGGTTAAGAGGAACTTGGGCTGGCCCCCACTTGTAATGGGTCTTATGAGGAGCTCTAATTAGGGTTCAAAAGATGAAATCAGGCAATTCATATTAACATTTGGCTCATCGAATAAGTCTTTTTTGGGGGGAACAAATAGGGATGTCTTAGAGTCTTAAAGTGAACATTAGAAACTAAACTTTCATTTTCTTTGATTACATGGTGAAAAGGGTTAAAATTCTCTATGTAGATCACTGAAGTTTTATCATATAAGATGACCTTAGGAACTGTCATCTCCCTTGAATTTATACAAAGAATTCAAAGTAAAGGTTTTCTAGGTTACACTTCTTTTTTCAACCCTTTGTCCTGTCAGCTCAGTCCTTGATATCTTCATCTGCCGACATGCCCAGATGTGCAGTGAATGTTGATTTGAGCTGGCCCCTCAACCCCTCCCTGCTGGTGTCATTAAAACCAGGGAGGCTGCGGCCCCCCTGGCATCTTTGGCACGGCTTGGCTTTACACTGTGGACTAAATTATTGATGAAGAGCACTTCTGTCGCAGTGTGTTTTACCCACCTTTAAATGAAACAGTGCGGATTGAGCTGTCACTGCCTCTTCACTCCCTGCAACTCCTACATGACATTTATGATGTGGTTCAGATTGCACCGCAGCAATTAATTTCCAGTGGAGTCTGCACTCAGAGTGAAGATCCCTGACAATTACTGAGGGCTGGTTTCTCAGTGAGCACATGGCACACTCATCGATACTGTACACAAAAGAAACACATCAAAATATATGGAAAAGGGTCTCTGGGATTTGTGATCCTTTCCTCCTCCTCAGATCTAGTTCTGGATTCCAGGACTTTGTTTTCATATCGTATATTTGGTTCTCCTGTATTTTTCTGAAAAGATGGGTGGACTTACCTTCCCGGCATTTATTTTACAGATGCCTACCAAAATTTTATAAAATTTCGTTGGCTACAATATATATTTATTCTAGATGAAGCTTTTGTCTGCTTGTTTTTGCCAGTAAAATATTCTTTGATATTTGCATTCGGTTCTTCAAGTGATTCTGTGACCCTGATGTGTTTTTCGATTCATCCAGTGAATGAAATAAGCAGCACATGTATGCATATATGTGTGTCTGTGCATGTGTATATGTGTACTTAAGTCTGTATAGGCATATGTGTAGTGTGTGTATATATATATATATATATATATATATATATATATATATGCATATTTTTCAAAGGATACAATAAATATTTCCAAGTATGTGAAATTTAATGTTTGATTAGTTATTATAAAGGATTTTGTACCTATTTCTTTTAAAAAATTATAAAAATTCAGATTAACCTGGGGAAAACAGTTTTCATTATATAAGATTTTAAAAGTCAGGCAGTTTTAATATTTTTGAGAATATGGGATGATATCAACCTAGGATAGTCATATAATTAAAAAAATCCTTAAAAGGATTTTAATGAAGAGATTAAAAAATATTTGTAATTAGCCTATCTGTTATTCTGAAGGCTTGAATATAAATTATTCTCTTAAATAAATGTTTCCTCTGGCCTCCTGTTTGCAGTATTCACTTCTATAGTCAACTTTTTTCCTCTTTGGCAGACTTCTGTTTTGTCTAAACTGCCTCATACTCAGCAAGGGTGTATTGTGAATTAATGAGTTTTTAATTTTCAACTTAGTTCTCACTTAAATGCCACTGCTTCAGAGCCAGTGGTTAAAATGTAGCAGGCAAAGTGGAGTCATTTCATGCTGTGGTACTTCTGAGAAGCAGCTGCATCATTCTTTATTGCAAAGGCACCATTTAGCTAGGCGTTGAGGAGTGAGGACTTTCAGTGGTGAACTTCACACAGGATTCAGGGAACAGTTTGTGTACTAGGAGATTTTAATTTGACAGGATATATAATGTATCAATCAGGTAACTGAGGAGTCTGGATGACTCCAAGAAGCAACACCAGAACCTTAATGAAAATCCAAACTGTGGGTTAAAAGGCATTTTACATGCCATTATTCACCCTCATGTGCCCCTGTCCTCAGTACATACACACTTTCACGTTTGTCTAGTGAGGTGGGCCAAAGAACGGGAGAGTACTTACTGCATTTTCCTTACTCAAATCTGATGTTTTCCAGCCCTGTTGAAATCAAGATAAATAGAAGATGAAGTATGTCTTCTTAGAATTCAGAATTTGACCTCATTCTTGTTTATCTTTCAGGCTATTTATTGTACTAAATCACCCTTTCTGTACTTCGAGAGATGACAGTTCAACAAGATAGATTTCGATAAAGAAATCCCATCTTGGTATTACCTGCTCTTGCCTCCAATAATATGTACATTTCAGATAAAGAAGAATGTAGTCTATTTTGGCCTATCATTTGGCCTATCATTTGGTCCAAACAGAACAAACCAACAAACCCCAGATTGCTTTTGATCAAGATGTTTTGGGCAAACTTGTACATGCACTTATATTTGTATATACGCAATAAGTTGATAGTGGCAGTGCTCTTTAGAGATATATTTCAACAAATTATACCCTCTTTGACCTAAGAGATGTATGAGGAGGTTTTGAGATACTGGAAAAAAATTTTTAATTATGATATATATATAAAATGATGATACATTTTTTGAGCACTTAACTCTATTTACTAGCCACCGTGCAATGATATTATCTTCTTGACTCTCACGATAACTTTTGAGGCACTCTCATTATTCTCATTTGATATGTGAAAAAAAGCAAGGCTTTCTTCAAGGTTGTATGATTTGTTCAAGGCCAGAGAGCCAGTTAGTACCAAAGTCAGTACTCTATGCTAGGTCTTCCTGACAGTCCAACCTCTTATTGGTTTACTGTATTTGATTCTTTGGTGGGTAACTTTATTCTTTACTTTATATGATTCTTACTTTCTAAAATTATTTTTACTTATGCAGGAAAAATTTGGTTAAGCTAGTCCAATCACCAGTTCTTTTTTGTCATTTTAGTTTGAATCTAGGGCTCATTCTTTGCCCCTCTCTTACGTAATACAGACAGTGGTGAGCCTTTGCCTATTACCAATGGGTGGATAAACATGTGATCAGTTGACACTTGCAAAACTGCACAGTTCATACTTCAATGTGTTTGTTAGCGTTTTTTTTTTTTACATAGAGAAAAATGAAAGCAAAAACTGGTAAACTTAGATCATGTGGTTAGTTATATAAATGATTCACACTAAAATCACTGAATTTAATATTTAGCTAATTAAACTCTTTTCCTTTACCTCTCCAATAAGTCATGGGCCTGTAAGACTTTCCTTTTTCCTTCTCATTTAATAATTCCTTCCACCCATGTTGTATCTCTTTGACTCACTTATTTGGGGACCCTGAATCAGACAACTGAGGTTTTCTAAAATGATGTTCCTGAGATCTTCTAAAATGAATTTGGCAAAGACTGGGGGACATCCAGTGAATCACCTTCAAACTGTTGTGTTTCTCGTTGGCCCATAGCCATAGAGTTGTTAGTGGAATGTTTTCTCAATGGATTGAAGTTGTTAATATGAAAAATAAGTAAATGCATTTACTTGTTACAGGTGGAATATCTGGCTGTTCTAAGGAATGTAATATATTATCCAGAAAAACAAAACCCCCATAGGTATAGCAGTATGATATAGTGGAAAGGGATGGAATCTGAGTGTGAAGACCTGAGTCTACCTCAAAGATACTCTAGTTACTTGCTCTATAATTCCAAGCAGATCAGATAACATCTGAAATTGTTTCACCATCTGTAAAATGGGGATCATTTCACCTGACATTACCACTTCTCAGTTTATTAGAGTTTCAATAGCCAAGGTATGGAAACAATCTAAGTGTTCATTGATGGATGAACGGGTAAAGAAAATGTGGCATGTATATGTATGTGTGTATGTGTGTGTGTGTTTGTGTCTGTACAAACAATAGAACGTTACTCAGCTATAAAATAAATCTTGCCATGTGTGACAACATCTATGGACCTTGAGGTCATTATGCTAGGTGAAATAAGTCAGAGAAAGACAAACACTGTGCGGTCTCTCTTATATGTAGAATCTAAAAAACAAAACAAAACCCCCAGCCCCCCAAAAGTCTACCAAGCTCATAGGTACAGAGAACAGATTGGTGGTTGGCAGAGGTGAGGGCTGGGGGGGTGGGAGATATGGGTGAACTGAGTCTTAAAAAATAGTGAATATTTTATATTAAATTAGAGGGCATTGAATTGGATTCCAAACTTATGGAGTTTAAAGAATCTTTTCTAATTCCGACAGCTACTTTGCAACTGTAGTAAATAACTAAATGTCTAAGTTGAAATGTTTTTTTCCCCTACATATAAGAACAAATACTAAAGAAAGTTAACCCATATCAGTGTAGCTTTAATTAGAGGAAAGACAGTAATAGAAAGATGAGAAAAGGTGTTGGATAATCTTAATCTGGTATATCTGGTGCTTCCATTGTATGTTTCATCATTTTGAAATGATTTAACCTCACTTATCTTTAATTGCCTTAAAAAAAGGAGATAATGTCTGTGGAAAACATTTTCAGTAGTAAGCTGCTAGACAAGTATCAAGTCACAATCACTAGAACTCTCCATATATGTTGTACGTGATATATCCATCTATAATATCAAGCTCAAAGAAGGAGGGGAGTTGTACCAGTTTAGGATTGTGTTTAGCCTCATGACAGAGAATTCAAATTAGATTGACTCAGGAAAGATAGAATTTATATAAAAGAAAGAGCAGGGGTTGCAGTCCAACATAGTTATAGTGTCTCTATCCTGTCTTCAGGGATCCAGTCTCCTTCTGTCTTTCTGCTCTGCCAACTTTAGCTCATGACTTCAATCCTCAGTGTCACCTTATAGCCTACAATTGACTAGTAGAGGTCTAATCATTACCTCTGTGTTCCAGGCAGGGAGTAGGAGAAAGAGGGGCGAAGGGCCAAAAGGGCCAAAAAACGGAGGACTAGGGGAAGGTCAGAGAGAGTTAGCCCGTTACAAACAACGTTCCTAGAGCACCACCCCATGATTACTGCCTGTAATTCATTATGAGGCTGGGAAATGTTTTTTTCTAGCTGGGTATATTTTGGAGTTCTCTTGGTGAATGAGAACCAGATCATGGTGTTGTGTAGGCAACCAGCGGCCTATGCTTTTGGACTATATGTGATTTGGATTATCTCTATGGTAGACTGTGTGAACTAAAGTTCAAGGTCCATAGTTATTTGATATAATGGTGGTGACTTTTAAAAGTTGTTAATAATTTTAGCCTATTGAATCAACTTACCCTAAACCTCTCCAGCCTGGATTTTTTTTCCAGTTACCATTTGTTATTTTACTAAGAAAGCTTTGTCTAGAAAAATTGCATTTATACTTTTATTATGTTATCTTGGTGGCACTATAATCATGTTTGGGTTATAGGGTAACAAACGTGCATTTTGAAATAAGAATCGGCCCTTCTTCAGTTTTCCAGAAAATTATATGGATTTTTAAGAACCAATTTTAACATGGGATATTTGGGTAGTTCTGCCAGCCTTTGAGGAGGCCTATAGTTACTAGTAACTTTACCTGAACTTATTTTCTCAAAACTTACTTCAGAAAAACCTTTAGAAACTCCACTAAATAAAATGAGTCAATACAGGTAAATGAATGAATACATGTAAAACGCTTTGAACGGTGCTTTGCATAAAAGTAACTTCATAGCAGTAGTTTTATGTTGCATTAGTTTTAGTGTTAAAATGGCATTTATTAATAAGTATACTGATGCTTTTTAAAGAGAGGGTTAAAAAAAGATGGAGGGAAATACTTTCTCCTTCCAGGCTTTATAGGGTAGAAAAATATTGATCAATCTTTACATTATTCGATAATGAAGTTTCTAAAAAGAGTATTCAATCCATTCCCCTCTATCCCATTCTCCAAATTAAAAAAAATCAATATACTTACTACATAGAGTTATAATTAGGTAATGTGAAGAGAAATTCTTCTTGTAGCATGCATAATGGTTATTGCCATGTTTTTTGTTTGCCCAGCATGGGAAGTTCCAATCTCCATGGGTGGAATTACTCCTTTCTGTGAGTCTTGGCAGGCAGAATCACACTTCTCACTACAGACACTGTACGTACTATCCAGTGTCTCCCCATTCTCAGTGATTGAAAGTGTGGATACATGTCTGAGGTACCATCAACTGGATGCTCCAACATGGGGTTTTGAATCTGGATGATGATGTAAAGATGCCGGGCTTGGGGACTGACCATGGTGCTTTAGTAGAGTGAAGTCAAGTTCAGACTACCCCTGTGGTGTGACACGGTGGTGTTCTCTGAAGTTCAGACTACCCTGTGGTGTGACATGGTGGTGTTCTCTCATGCCTGCCACCTACCTCCTATGGTTTCTGTGTACTTTCCCACATAATTCTTCAGTTGGCCTATCAATTCCATGAGCCTCCATATATCCTTCCAGCCAAAGCTGACTTCTGTTACTTGCAACTGAGGACCTTGATTAAGTCAACATGCGCCAAACCCCTGAGAAAAAGAAATACTAAAAATATAGGAAACATGAGAAATGAGAGCTTCTTTTTGAGTATACATTATAATTCAGTGAAATGGGGAAGTATTAGGAGTAGTAACACTGTGTTAGTTTTTCTTATCTCTTTCTGATTATATTTTTAGAAAATGTGAATGACGCCCATAGTTTGGAAGTCCCTTTTTCATGAATTACTTTGCATATTAAAAGTGTCATTTTCTTTGGTATATTCAGGCAAACCTAAAGGATCTATACCTATTTGTTTTAAAGTATTAGTGGAAAAAAAGTGCCAAATAGGCATTTCCTTCAATTCTACTGGTAATGTGGCTAATGTACATAATAGTTGTCTGCTTTCCCATGAGAAAGAGAGATGAGCTTTGGATCTGAATGTTGAACCTTCTTTTAATGACAGATTTTTCTACTCAGAGTGGAGGCAAGTGTTTTGTTGTTGTTGTTTGTTTTTGTCATTCTGGCTGATTTTTCACTTTTGCTGGCTTTCTACAGGACAGCTGGGAGAGATTGCTATAGAACTAATTAATTAATGTCTGACAGACAAATTGAACCAAATGCCTGAAGAATTTAGAGAATTGTTCATTTGCTCTTAGAAGACATAACAAAGTCTAGAAACATGTAGATAGCATTATTATACAAACAAATACATAAGGGAATTTTCTTGCTTATTGAATCCAAATTAGTCTATTTAAGACGGTTAGTGCTAAGCTCTCTTCCAGACTACATCTCAGTTACCTTGATGTGTTGGTAGATGTGAAGAGTTATGTGTGAAATGTTACCTGTGAGGGAAGCACTCTTCTTTCATAGACCTCTACTGGCTCTGAGCAAGCAACCACAAGGGAGAAATAAGGGTCGTGTGTCATGTATGCATAGCCAAAGTATAGAAGATTTATAAAGTAGTGCATAGGTAGATATAGTTCTTGACCAACCCGGCAAACTGTCCTTGAATATGTCTGAGGTTTCACATTTTAAAAATACTTCAGGGCTTCCCTGGTGGCGCAGTGGTTGAGAGTCCGCCTGCCGATGCAGGGGACACAGGTTCGTGCCCCGGTCCGGGAAGATCCCACATGCCGCGGAGCGGCTGGGCCCATGAGCCATGGCTGCTGAGCCTGCGCGTCCGGAGCGGGCTCCGCGACCCGAGAGGCCACAACAGTGAGAGGCCCGCGTACCACAAAAACAAACAAACAAACAAGAAAAAACTTCAAAGAGAGAAAGAGACAAACACATGCTGTCTCTGAACAATGGGGTAGCATTCTCTGAATTCACAAACATAGTGACTGCTCATCCTGTCCTCTCAGGGAGAGTGAGGTGGGAATTTCCGTACTTTGCCTTCGAGGCACTTTCAAAGCCATTTACTGCTGTAATTCATATACCATTGGCTTAAGAGACATATGTCTCTAATATCCGTAAGCCTGTGCAGTGGATTTGCTGATTTAAGGAAAAGAAGAAAGTAGAATAAAAAAGAAAGAACTTAGGTTCTCATTTGAGATGAGTCTTTGTACTTCAGAGTGCAGAATGATAGGACAGAGCATCTATTTGCTACATCCCGTACCATGGAGATAAGTAATATACCTTACCCTGACTGGCTGACTTGCACTTGTTATAATTTCAAGTTTCTTTATAGTTTGATGCTGTTCTGAGGTCTCTCTGATTAGGAACAAGCTAAAGATATTTTAGCATTTCTCATAAAGGTGCTTGATCCTGAAGAGTTAATAGTTGATAGAAGAATGAATGATGCAGAATGTTCTGGCAAAATGTTGTTTTTCTCTTTACGGAAGCTGACTGCACTTTGCCATTGGTATCTACTAAGTAGTAGTTTTATTTCTGAGCACTAACATTCTGCTAGTTGTGGTCTATGTAGTAGAATACTACTAGAGTGATATTCTCCCCCACCACTTCTCATGATCTTTTGATAGAGCTCATATTGCAAATATGGTAAAGATTTTTTCCTTTGCAGATTTTTAAAAGCCCTATAGCTTTTCCCTCCCACTTAGACCATCATCTAACTCTTAGGTTCAAAGAATGAATTTTCTGAAGTATGCATTGACTTCCAAACTGCTCTGTACTACCCTTAAATTGCTGTTCTTGGAGACTGTCCATTTTCCACACTCAGAATTCTTGGCAGCATATGCAACAAAGCTGAAAACCTTTGGAGTCATTCTTGTCTTTCCTTTATCACCCTCACATGCAGTCATTTGCTTTATCCTTTTGAGTTTACCTTCTAATGCCTCACATGTCCCACCTGTGTTTTCCATTCAGACATTGTTTCCATATATGTTCCTGTAACTTATCTGGAGTTTCAAATGCTCCTAACTGAATTCTTTGTATCTTTTTCTGCTGACTCCAAAGCATATTATCACTAGATTGAGGTTCTTAAAACCTAGACCTGCATCTATTGACTCACTGATTAAAACACAGTTTATTACAGCTCCAGATATTCCAGGCTTATCTCCAACTCTTCCCCTCCTGCCCCTGCCCTTGAGGCTAATTGAGATAATTGATTTTCTCTGAACATTTTCTATAATCTCCCACCTCCATGTTTTATCCATGTTGTTACCTCCCACTAGAGTGTTCTTTCTCTTCATTGTTCCTCTTAAACTTCTTATACAACTGTCAATCCTGTGTAAATTGTAACCTCTGTCATGAAGACTTCCTGATGACCAAAGCTGGAGGCTATCTTTACTGTCCTTCTTTGAATTCCCATAGATGCATTACTAACAATCCTATGCTATCTACTCTGTCTCAGCGGAATCATTGTACTTGTCACCCTCCTTCCTCTATTGTGAGTCTTCAAAGACAAGAACTCTTTGTTCTTGTATTTGTCTCTCCTACTTTTTCTAACTTCATGCATTTCGTATTGTAGGAGCTCAGATATTCATTAAATAGAATTCTTGATGATCTAGGGAAAAAAGAACATTCCTCTTAAGTCACTTGACCCAATATTAACATAAAACTCTATGACTACTTTGTTTATTTTAGGAGTATAGGTTTTCCATGGGGTCCCATCAGGCAAAGGTATATGAAATGAAAGAAAAATATTAGACAAAAGAGACTATTGTGGATTCAGTTTCTATTACCTTGCTGCACATAACTAACTGTACCCTTGGATTATCTCTATTTGTGACCCACAGGTCAGAATATATCATGGTCCTCATAATAATTTTGATCAGTTTGATAGCAGAGACTTTGTTATGGGACTGTGTATATTAAAAATGCTTTCCCACATATCACATACATTTTCCTCCTGTCTTTCGAAGGAAGAGTTGTTCCTATGCCTTTCCACGATTAATGCCACCATCTGTGCATTTTTTTAAAAAAAACTTCATTCCTTTCTGTCTGTTCTGAGACTTAGCACCATAAAGTCTTTCTTCTCTCACAAGTCTTTAAATTCTTCCTCTTTCCACTAACTGCTTCCTTTCAGCCAAAAAAATGTGCTCAAGTCTTCACTTACTTCAACCACAGTTTCCCCTGGTTACTATCATACTTTCCTTATTTCCAGCACCACCAAGCTTCCTGAAAACAAAGTGTATCCTGGGTTCCTCCAGTCTTCTCTGCATTTGTTCACTAGGGTTGGGTTCTACATTATTTCCCCACTGATACTTCTTTTGAAAAAAACCTTTCACTTTTTATGTCAAGGCACCTCTTCAGTTCCATCTCAAATACTTTATGTTATTTTAAGAAAATTAACCAAAGCTTTCTGAAAATTCTTCTTTCTTCTTGTGTTGAATGGATCTAATGTTTGAGCTGTTATGTAAGTACCTTAATTGGTATTCCTTTATTCACAGGTTCCTCCCTCAAATTTATACTTCTTAATATAATGAGTTGAATTTTTCTAAAAAAAATCATGGATCATTGTGTTCTTGTAAATATTTTCAAGAGTTCTTCAGTAGCTCCATAAAATCAGCCTCTTCAGTGGTATCAGAGCTCTCCATATTACTTTGATATGTCTCTAGCGAGCTCCTTGAACCGCTTGCTCTTTCCTAAATGCCCATGAAGCATTTTGCTCCATGCCCTTTCCCTGTATTATCATTTTTCTGTGGAAGGTAGTCACTAACATGGCTTCACTAACACGAATACCTCCTGGTATTCACACCCTTGTGTAATCCCCTCACCTTGAGTGTGGGCTGGATTTAGTGAATTGATTATAACGAATAGAATGTGGCAGAACTGATATGATGTCAGCTCTGAGATTGTTATAAATGATGACTTTCTGCTTTGGGTCAACTTGCTCTTTTTGTCTCTCTGTCTTTCTCAGATCTATCAGAAATAATGACTTCCTGCTTTGGGTCAACTTGCTCTCTTTGTCTCTCTGTCTTTCTCAGATCTCTCACTCTGAGAAAGCCAGATGCCTTGTCATAGGTATCCTTATGGAAAGGCCAAGGCTAACTAATATCCATGTGAATAATCTTGGAAGTGAAGGCTTTCAGGTGAGACTACAGCTCCAACCAACAGCTTGATTGCAATCTAATGAGATACCTAGAGTGAGAGACATTGAACTAAACTGCACCCAGATTCCTAATCCACGTGAGATAATAAATGAAAGTTTGTTGCTTTAAGCCATTAAATTCTGGGATAATTTGTTACACAGCAATAGGTAGCAAATACATCTGTTTAAAACGGTCTTCCACCTTCTTTAACCATTAATTGCTTGATTACTCCTCTTGCTTTACATTTTAATGAAATGTAAACTTTTGGATCTCTAAATGATGTCTCCAGCCTCAACCCTGTCCTTTTGGGCAGTGCAGCCTACTACTGTATTCCTCGGTGGATTACCTTGACTCTCTTAGCACAACCAGTTCGAACACTTCCTACTCACAACCTGCTGAAAATGTTTCCTTCTTCATTTGTACACCTATAATATTTAGCTGATGGCTTTCATTGTTACTTATCACCTTCTTACTTGTTTATGTCCCTGAGAAGATAAATACCTTTAAGGGTTGCAACTATTTCATATATTTACGCAGCTTCTTACAAAACTTAGCACATTTTCCTGAACATGGTAGGAATTTAATGCATGTCTGTTGAGTAAATATAATGAGACTGTGCCTGATTAATCATCAAAATAAGTGTGCAGGGCGCTAATTATCAGGATGAGGGTTAATCACTTCAAATTTTCTGGTAAAGCTTTTAAAAAAATGAGAGAGAGGAGTGGCAGGGTCACATTGGACGAATGAAACTGCACAGAGACTGGAAAGCACAGAACTTGTGAGACCAGTTAACTACTGGTTGGTAGGCAACAAGAGTTCTGCTGGATGTTATAGCTTTAGATACAATAACTTGTGCTTCCTATGTTCTCCATGAGGCAGACACATGGGAAAGTGTAGCCCAACTGAACCTAACATAGCACATAGTACATATGTACTGAATATTTGATTCAACTTGGAAATAAAAGCTGAGGAATGATTTTGTTGGTCTTAACTGGTAAACTTTGAACTTTATAAGCAAGTCAACGCCCCAAAAGCATTTGAGCAAGAATACAGCACTGGTTAAATGATTTAGTTAGGTTGTTCAGGTAGCAATCTATACAATTAGACTTGGGGACTCTGATGAGTGAGAATGACTAGGAAGCATAACTAGTTGAGTCCTGAGCTTATAAACTGAATAGGTCTACAATTTGGCATCCTATTTCTAAAATGAGTAGATCTTTTAAACAATAGAATCTCTTGAAATATATCATTAAAATATAGAATTTTAAACTGCTTGATCCTTATAACTACAACTAAATTCTTTGTGTAGGCCTAAGGAGAAAGCTGTATTATTTCTACACTGTTTCTTTTAGAAAGGGGATGATAAATTGATAAATTCCAATCCTTTTATTGTTGGCAATAAGCCTTTAGAAGTTGCACATACAATGTGAAATATACATGTAAGATCAGCTGAAACCTGATACAATACTTATGCCCTATGATAAGGCTTTTGAAAACTCATAGTATCATTAAGACTTTGGAAGCTCATAGGTTGTCAGGATGTTATAGGGTGGAAGGATTCATTAAAAACAATCCTTTATTGATATTTTGCAGAATGCAAGGGAGAAACTATTCCAGGTGGTCACAGTCTATGATTTCATGGAGTTTGCCATCTAGTAGGAAATACCTAGTAGGAAAGGTTTGGGGACAGCCAATTGGATTTATCTTCTTTTTGGTCTCAATAGCCCATAACATGGGGATAAAATTTAATTAAAAGCTATATCAGTTTTAATATTTTACTGATGTTTAAAGTAATAAAGAAAATGAAGAAGATAAGTATATATATATATGCAAAAGAGGAAAGAGAGTGAGAAGTGGATAAAGGAAGACTAGAGAGAAGAAATTAAAATGAGAAAGAGGTGCCTTAAAGCATAGGAGGGGAGAAAAGCAAGAGAGTGATAGGGATCAATGTGGAGTCAAGGGTAAGAACAGAAAAAAGAGTAGAAAATATAACCAGTGAAAAAATTAGCCAGACAGGAGGAAAAACGAATTGATCTATGATAAAAGAAGGAAATGAAAGTAAAGGGTGAAAGGAGAAAAGAAAAGAATGTACTTAGTGTTTAAATAGTATTTTTCATTTTCAGAAAGCTTTATAAATATTAACTAATTAACCCTCATTCCAGTCTTGGGCATAAGCATTATTATCATAGTTATTATTATTAATAACTGAATTTAAAAGGGGTCAGAAAGGGTTAGATACATAAAGCTTTAAATTTTGCACATGTATTTTATTTCTCTGACATGAAAGCAGTAGCTGGAAGGAAAGTTTTGTTTCAAATTCTTGCAAATCCATTATTGCTAGATGAGAGCTGCATTTATTTTGCTTCCCTCACCTTCATGACCTTAGGCCATAGCATCTGAAGATGTAGTCTCTGCATTTGGCTATCAGTAATAATTTTTCACCTGCAGCTCATCCTTGATGGTAGGACCCAACAAAGAGCTTTCAATTCAGGACTTTTGATTGACAGGATTATTATTAATATTATTTCTAAGAACAATGTATAACTTCTCCCGAATACAGTTTAATTACAACATGGCATAGAAACCAGTTGCACAGTTTATGGTAGCCAAACAACACTCCCTGTGTTTGATTTGGAGGCTTTCTCTTTTCTTTGATCCCATTGAGACAGGATGGGAACTCTCCATTCAGGAACAGTTTTTAGCGTTCCAGCTTGCTAATCACACTCTGGTTTTTCTGGAGGGAAAACATTAGAAAGTGGATTGAATAAATCTTTGAATGTACAGAGTGGAATTCACTTTTTATTCCAGTTAGAATGAGCAAACAGTCACATGCCTGTAATAATGTAAATTTTGCTTTCATTATGATCCTGCCTCCACAAGCTAATTGCATTGCAGATACAAAGTCTGTGGACATTCCTTCTCTCGAGTGATAAGGGAGACTGCTGGGTAAAAGAGCCACTACTCATGTTTATTTCGGGAAACTTCAGCATATTGCAAAATTGTCCTTGTTTCAGAAGTGAATTTTAACATGCATTCAGGTAATAGTAAAATATAAGTGACAGTGGTTACGTGAGTATGGAAGGCAGGGTGGCAAATAAAGTATATGTTGGAGTTGAAAACTGTTTGACTCTCCATATTTCAGTTTTACCCACTCGTTCTTTTTTTAGCCAAATGAATTTCATACAGATTGATTTTCTTTTGCCTTGGTACACAGTACTTTCCACTCAGTTCTTAAAATAGGATTCCCTAATCTTTACATAGTGCTTTTCAAAAATAGTTGCAATTTTAAATTCACACGTCCAAAAAATTACTGTGTAATTCATTATGCTTAAGTGGCCATCTCTTCTCTTCTATGAGAAGCAAATCAGACACGTTTTATTTACTGAATTTGAATGGTAAAAACGCACTATTAACTAATTGGCCACTTAATTTAGGTAAGAATACCTTTATTTTCATATTTCTTTAGGATCTTAAAATTCTTTGAGACACTTTACACAATTCTTAAATTACAAAAACGAAAACCTACCTTCACTAAATACCATGTTCTCTTACTTTAAAATAATAAAACAAGTATGTCAGGGTTATCAAAATAAAATGGTAAATTCATTTTATGTACTCCCACAAAATTAAGGATACTATTCTAGAGATAATCATCACTTGAAATCATATACTGGAGTTTGCACACTTTAGCAAGGGATTTTATTAATTTCAAAACTTAGTTCTCTCGGCTTCTTAATGTACGTGTTTTAGTTAACTTGGTTTCAAGATTATCACCTACATAGTTTTATAGACTTCATCAGAGCCATCATCAAAAATTTATAATTATACTCAAATAATTATAATTTTTAAATTTGTAAAATTACTCTTTTCAGGATTTGATAGGAAAGCAAGGCGATCCCCTTTTCTCTCTTAATGTGCGTGTGTGTGTGACTCTGTGTAGGCTGAGAAGTGAAAAAATAATTGTGGTTAAAGGACTGTAGCTTGCAAATTACTTCTCATGATTTCTTTATATTAGTATCATCACAGAATCACTGTGATTTCAGGAGGTCTTGTTTGTAGTCAATAAAATTTCCTAAAACAATTTATTTTGAAAAAAATGGTTTTGGAGTTCCTATTCTATGTTTGTCACTTTTTAAGAAACTATATATATCCATAACTACATATATAAATATATATACATATATAATAGTTATATGTATGTGTGTGTGTATATATATATATAAAATATATATATATTTAGAGAGAGAGAATAATTTTGTGGGTCTGTTGTGTCCATAAAGAATACGTACTCTTTGTAAAGTATAAATCGATATATATCAATAGTTAGAAAGAAATTTGGAATGCCAAACTGCATGATACCCCATTATAGAACTTGAGAGAAGAAAGGGAGAAAGGTTAGATTGATGTAGTCTCACAAGGCATCATAGAGAAGCTACCCCCAATTTTAATCACATGATATTATAATAAATGTTGGAAATCATGCTTTTTAAAATAACACATGCATGTAGAACCAGTAAACGAAGCTATTTCCCGTGTCATAAGTAGTAGCCATTCTCTACACACATTCCTATCTGAGAGAACAGGACTTTTCCTTTAGAGTTCTGGTACCATAGGTAAGCAGTTTATGTCTTACTAAACTGGTAACATTTTGCTCCGGGAGCTGCTATGGGAGCAGTCTCTCAGGTTCTACACCTTCCAGAACTTTGCATAAAATACTTCTGTCCTTTCTTTCAAACTCATATTTAATGAGATGTGAATCAGAAAGTCTATTTTGATTAAAAATCACTAAATTTGAGAAGCTCTCTTAAAAAAAAAAAAAAGGAGGGCAGGATAAGAGATGTTTATACCATAATCAATTAATTAGAGAGTTTATTATTTTTTAAATATATCTCCAGATATGCAAATTTAAGACTAACTTCAGGATTTATGTTTGAATAAAAGCTTGAAATACGTATTTTTTAAGCAAGGAATAAAGCAGATATATCATTAATGATCTTTTCCAAATAATATAGATGAAATAAAATTAATGAATGTCAGTTGACCTCTACTTAAAAAAGTAGTAAATATGGCCAAGAAATCTGCATTTGCTTTCATTTTATTTAGAAGGATACAGCAAGTATATCATGACCTATCATGGAAAATTGGGTGATACATTCTCTCTGTACACTTTTTCCTAATTCAAAAATTGACCATTAATGACAGAATAACAGTGCTGTATATAATATGGAACAAATGATTTTGCTGGAATGAGGAGGTGAATTTACAATTGTTTGTTTAGTCTTGAGTTGCCATCCCCAGAAGAGAAGAAACTATCACCATGACATTTCTAGAATTAGGTCTTCTAAACTGGTGTGATAGATGGAAATATTTTTCTCTCCTGAAAGAATACACAAGGTGCTGTTTCCCCTGGCAAGACTATATGGAAACTTGAAATGTACTGTTTTTTCCCAGCAAGCAACCAGGCTCCACACATCTATCATTATTCGGCTTCAAACTGAAAAGTCTTATTCTGAATATCAATTCCTATAAACTATGTAGCTCTCAATTATGGAATCTGAAACTGCTGGTTCTGTGATGATATAGGAACATGCTGTTTGAAAGACCACAGTTTGGCTGCAAGTAATCAATATACTATTTGGAAAGAAACCTAGATGTGCAGTGTGATTTAGAAATGCTGAGAGGATTGCACCAAAGCCTTCGACACAAATCTTTTTTTTTTTTTGGCGGTATGCGGGCATCTCACTGCTGTGGCCTCGCCAGCCGCAGAGCACAGGCTCTGGACGCACAGGCTCAGCGGCCATGGCTCACGGGCCCAGCCGCTCCGCAGCATGTGGGATCCTCCCGGACCGGGGCACGAACCCGTGTCCCCTGCATCGGCAGGCGGACTCCCAACCACTGCGCCACCAGGGAAGCCCGACACAAATCTTAAGTCAGGTTCTTCCTTTGTCAGTCTTCCTTAGGCCTGTTTGTTCATTTTCAGAGACACCAGAAAATTTTCCGAGTAGACAGAAGAAGCCTTTTCTGGAATTTTCAGGAAAAAGGGCAATAATTTGTAGCTAAATATATCTCTTCTTTTTTTCCCCCCACCTATGAAGTTTGCTGACATTGTGTATCCTGATACGGAGAGTGTTAAATGAAGAATTTGAACTTCTCCTAGGCCAGAAACATGCACATGCTTTAAATGTAAGTAACATTTGTCAAATCTGAGTTTTAGAAAGTTTGCATATCATTTAACTCATCGTTTTGGTCCAAAGAAGAATGTCCTGTTGACTGAGCACCCAGGATTGTTGTTGAAATATGAATATGAAATATATATCCTTTCAACACTCCCAGATTGTTCCTATTTTTATTTTTGTATCTGAGAATATGAAAGCTCAGAGGAGTTAAGTAAAACACTCTAGGTAACATAAGTAAAAAAGTACCAGAGCCAGGATTTGAACCTGGTTTTGATCATTTTAAGGCCCATTGGAGGGCCTACCACTTGCTATCAAGACACACAAGGCATAGTGATTGCCTAGTGCGAGCTCACAGTCTAGTACGTAGTCCACACGCGTCCCATTTTCTGAAGCTTGTTAAATTGCCTGAGGAAGGGCATTATGATAAGTTTCCTTCAGTGTGAATTTCACCAGTTTTGCCAAAGCCATGGAGGCAAGGTGACTTTAATGGCATATTCGTTCTTGTAGATTCAAATCTGGATGGTTGTTTTATTTCTTTGTGATGCTTGCCTGATCTGGAAAGAATGCATATCATGTTGACTGAAGATTCGATGACAAATATAGGATGAGGAAAATGGGGATAGGCCAGGGAGCGTAGAAAACAGAGAGAAAAGGAAGTCTTCACTGGATTCCTTTATAGAGAATTATCTGGGCTCCTAAGCAATGTGAATGGAATGAGGAGAATCTGACAGAAACATTTTATTTGGGGTTTTTCTCTTAATTAAATTAAAGCCATTTGACTAACTAACTGAATAATAGGGTCAAGGAGAAAAGAGCAGCAACGTTATGAAACCTTTCCTCTTATATTTTTAGGTTGTTTTACAATTTTTCAGCACACCACATTAGAAGGTGGCAGAGTTTCTTTGCACAATGGGAGTTAGCCTCAGAAATTTCTACCCGTTTTAAGGAAGATGACTGTTTATTCTGGTCAGAGCTAGTAGGGTCACTGCTTTTGTATGTGTTGCCTAAACCTTTCCTGACAGTGTGCCATGAGCCCCCCTGTCCCCCCCCATCCTATCCCCCTCACCTGTGTGACTTTTATTGCAAATGGGTGGGAATGCTTGTCCAGGCTGCTGGCTCGATGCTCCTTGGCTGTAACTTAATATTCCTAAGTGAAACTTGTTTCGGGCTTATGAACTGTGGGAGGTATTGGTTGCTCCTTCACGATTCCTGCCACAGACATTTTCAACTCTCCTTGGAACATAAGAGGTGTGGGAGGGGTTGGTAAGCCCTGAGGGAGCCTGCTGTCTGGTGGGCCCCGCAATTTCCCTTCACCGAGGCTCCGTTTACTTATTTTGAGTGTGCTGACCATTCTTAGGGAATGGAATATGTTTTCAGTGGAATTTCGTGGTGGGAACAGAGGGGCTTTGCCGGTCTGGAGTTCATTCTTTCAGTCAGGCCAGGAAGGGAGAGCGTCTTGTCTCTCGTGGAGTTGGAGTGCCCTCTGCTGCCTCAGAGAAGAAGGTGCACGTGCAGCATGGCTCTCTGGCCAGCTCTTTCCTCCAGGTACAGGGAAACTTCCCAAAATACTCCCTTGGAAAACCCGCTGCCCTCAGTGGATCCCTCAGCATCTGGTTTCACTCCACCGTGAGGGCTTTGGCTTTTTCAAGAAAATCTTATTGAGGCTGAGTATGCGAACAGACCAGAACACACGTGGAAGGTAGCTTTTCCTTGGTCATGAGGTGTGACATAAAGAGCCATTTCAGAATGATAGGTATTTGGCTTATTTTTCATGAGTGTAAGTGCCGCCATGAAATATGTGTTTATTTTGTGTGTGTGAACAGTCTTTTTATATATGTCTGGGGAACCTGAATATTGTTACTCCAGATTTGGATGTCTCTGTATATTTTCCTTTGGCAGTGTGTTTTTACATTTGAAATCAATGTTGAAAAATGTTCTTTGTGGCAAATGCAAGTATTTTTAAAAACCATTTCTCACTTTACTTTCTAATGTATTTTATCATTATGCAGTGAAATATCTTATTTTTATATAGTCCTGTAATTTACAAGCGCTTTTTCATAATCTCAGTTAAGCATCATGGCAAGTCTGTGATGGAGGCTATGTAGACCCCACTTTACAGACAGAAAATACAAGCGGTATCAGAGGTGAGAACTGTGTCAACTATTGTGCTGACTCTAGAATATGAGTAACAGTGAACAGTTATTTAATACCTATCATTTGTCAGCACCATAATTGTGGGTTTTTTAAAAAAATGCATTGCTCATTTATTTTTCATTTCAACTCAAAAGGTAGATACTGTTATAGCTGTCATTGTATAGGTATGGAAACAGAGACTTTGAGAAGTTACTAATAATTAGTCCGATAGACAGTAAGTGAAAAAGCTGGGTTTCAAGCCCTGCTCCATCTGATGCCAGAGGCCCTGTTGTGTGGACAGTTTTATATAGAGGGAAATGAGACATAATCCCTGGTCTCAAGTAACGTAGAGCAGTTTTGTGTGTGTGGTAAAATACACATAATATAAAATTTACCATTTTAACCATTTTTAGGTGTGAAGTTCAGTGGCATTAAGTACATTCACATTGTTGAGCAACCATCACTCCTGTTCATGTCCAGAACTTTTTCTTCTCAAACTGAAACTCTGTACCCATTAAGCAATAACACCTATTTCCCCTTTCCTCCAGCCCTTGACAACCATCTTTTTATTTTCTTATCTCTGTGAATTAGAGTATTCTAGGTACCTCATATTAGTAAAATTGTTCAGTATTTGTCATTTTGTGTCTAGATTATTTCACTTAGCCTGATGTCTTCAAAGTTCATTCATATTATAGCTTGTGTTAGAATTTCATTCATTTTTAAGGCTGAGTGATATTCCATTTTATGAATATACCACATTTGGTTTATCTATTCATCCCTTGATGGACATTTGGTATGTTTCCACCTTTCGGCTATTGTGAATAGCGCTGCTATGATACAAATATCTGTTCAAGTTACTGCTTTCAGTTATCTTAGGTATATACCCAGAAGGAGGGTTGCTGAATCATATAGTAATTCCATGTTTAATTTTCTTTTGAGGAATCACCACTCTGTTTTTCACAGTGGTGGCACCATTTAACGTGCCCACCAGCAAAGCACAAGGGCTCTAATTTCTCCACATCCTTGTCAACTCTTATTATTCCCTCCCTCCCTCCCTCCCTCCCTTCTTTCCTTGCCTAATACATATGAGGTATCTCATTGGGGTTTTGATTTGCATTTCCCTAATGATTAGTGGAGTTCAGCATCTTTTCATGTGCTTATTGGCCATCTATATATCTTCTTTGGATAAATGTCTGTTCAAGTCCTTTAACTATTTCTTAATTGGGTTTTCTTTTGTTGTTGTTGAGTTGTATGAGTTATTTATACATTCTGGATATTAATCCCTTATCAGATACATGATTTGCAATTATTTCGTCTTTTACTCTGTTGATAGTGTCCTTTGGTGCACAGAATTAAACAATTTTTTGATTAAGTCTAATTTATGTTTTTTTTTCTTTCATTGCCTGTGCTTTTGCTGTCGTATCCAAGAGATCACTGCCAAACCCAATGTCATGAAGCTTTTCCCTATACTTTCTTCTAAGAGTTTTATAGTATTAGTTTTTACGTTTAGGTGTTTGATCTATTGTGAGTTAATTTTTGTGTATAGTGTAAGGTAAGGGTCCAACTTCATTCTTTTGCATGTAGATATCCAGTTTTCCTAACACTATTTGTTGAAAAGACTGTCTTTTCCCCATTGAGCGGTCTTGGCACCCTTGTTGAAAATTATTTGACCATGTATGTGACGGTTTATTTCTGAGCTCTGTATTCTATCTATTGGTCTATATGTCTGTCTTTATGCCAGTGCTACACTTTATTGATTACTGTAGCTTTGTTGGAAGTTTTGAAATCTGGAAGTATGCAACTTCCAGTTTTGTTCATTTTCAAAATTGTTTTGACTGTTTGAGGTCCTTTGAGATTCCATGAGTTTTAGGTTGCATTTTTCTATTTCTGCAAAAAAAATGTCACTGGGATTCTGATAGAGATTGCATTAAATGTATAGATTTTGAGTAGTATTGACATCTTAACAATATTGTCTTCCAATTCATGAACACAGGCTATATTTATATTTATTGATGTCTTTTAAAATTTTACTCTGCAATATTTTGTAATTTTCAGTGTACGTCTTTTGTCTCCTTGGTTAAGTTATTCCTAAGTATTTTGTTCTTTTAGATGCTACTGTAAATGAGATTGTTTTCTAATTTTCTTTTGGATTGTTCATCGTTAGTGTATAGAAATGCAACTGATTTTTGCATATTGTTTTTGTGTCCTACAACTAGTTTGCAGTTTTACCTTGAGCCCAGATATTTTAACTCCATGTTCCATGTATTTCCTACTATTTCCCAGTGGCCAACATTTGAAAAAAGACTATTAATTTTCTATTCCGCAGAAATTTTGTTCTTACAAGATGTCAATTTTTACCAAAATTTGTTCTGGTTTGAGTTTTTTCATGGAGTCCAAACATTCCGTCAGTAATTTAATAAATGAAAAAGAAAATCAAATTTTCCTTGTCTATATGTGTTATGCATATAGCTGATAATCTGAATGGCAAAGTTTTAATTTTCAAATACACAAATTGGCTTGATATTATGTTGACACAGCTGTGGTTCTCAAAGTTGTTTTAATCTGCACAAAGAAAACTAAAAACTAAAATATGTACTTACTCATTGCATTCAATAGTCCTAACAGCTGAACTGTAACTTTCCAACTCAAGTGGATTTGGATAATATAGTTTACCCTGTTTGATTGCCTATTCAGCCGGGTAATAGCCATAGTACCAATTTTAAAAATAGACTACTTAATACTTTGACTAACACCTGACAAGAATAACACAAAAACAAACCATAAACCAATTTCATTTATGTCTAAAGATGCCAAAATGTGAAACACAGTGTTATCAGGTTCTGATTATTTTAAACAAAAACTATACCAAGTACAGTTTAGTAAATTTAAGGCTATGATCTATAATCATGATTCGTCACATCATATCATACGAAAAAAACTTGTGAAAATCCTCCAGTAAATGAAGAAGAGGCATTTATAAATGCAACGCATATTCATGAATCAAAATACACATTCAAGAATCTAGACATATGGTGCCTCTTTTACACAATTAAGAATATGTATTCAGGGCTTCCCTGGTGGTGCGGTGGTTGAGAGTCCGCCTGCCGATGCAGGGGACACGGGTTCGTGCCCCGGTCCGGGAAGATCCCACATGCTATGGAACGGCTAGGCCCGTGAGCCATGGCCGCTGAGCCTGCGCGTCCGCAGCCTGTGCTCCGCAACGGGAGAGGCCACAACAGTGAGAGGCCCGCGTACCGCAAAAAAAAAAGAATATGTATTTAAAACTAGCAGCCAATATCCACTTAGTAGAAAAGTCAGAAGGATGCTGTCACCTCCGTTATCCATCATAATTCTGGAAGTTCTACTCAATGCATACGAATACTAAAACCAGTACTAATACTCCTACTAATAAGTATATTTAAATAAAAGGAGATGACCATAGCATGTGCAAGCAATAGATTTATTGACCTGGAAACCAAAAGTTAATCAATTGAAAAGCTATTAGAAAATAATAATGAATTAAATAGTGTGGCCAGTGAGCAATTTAATGTAAAGAGTAAAGATATTTTCTATATACTGTGAGTAACAATTAGAAATGGATAAAAATTTAAAAAATCACAGTTGTCGTCCCTAACATGATCATTTTCTCACTGAGTCTTTCATAAACCTAAGTTGGTTTTTGTACCTTCTATTCTATCCCATTGTGTGACTTTTGAGCCAGAGTGAAAATACCTATAATTGTTGTAAGTTAGTCATATGTCTTAATGTTTGGCAGGGGAAGACCTCCATGCTCCCATACATACTTTTAATCTATTCAGAGATTTCTTTGCTATTTTAGCCGACAATATTTGCTTTGTTTTTCAAATTGAATTTTACAGTCACATAGTTCAGCTTTTTAAAAAGCATCCTGTTGGTTTTTTTGGAAATAATTATATATGTAATTGAAGTAGAAGGACGTAGACCTCAGTTAGTTTAGTTTCTCTCATTGCACATATAAGGAAAAAGGGCTTCAGACTCTGGATACAGGGTCCTTCAATGGCACAGCAACATTTACTACTGTGCACATATTACAGGAGTCTGCAAGAGACAGATGTGAAATGGAGCTTGTCCTCTAGAAGTAAGATAGAAATACTTCTGATATTCAGGAAGGCTGGATTCAGGAAAGGCTGACACAATTGAATGCTCTAAGAGAGCCCCTCCAGTGTTTTATAACACTATTCACATCAGCTGAAGATTTTCATTATATTTGAATGAAGAGGCATGGTAATTGAAGGGGTGGAGAAACTGAAATCATGAATGTGTACATTTGATCTGAGGTTATAGGGACTTGGCTTACAGGAATACTATATTTTTGGCCTTCTCTGAGGTCCTCTTAGACTTTTCTTTACAAGACAAAGCAAGTATGACGTTAAAAAATATCATTTTACACCTGTCACTTTTGGTCCCAAGAAGATCATTAACAGAGTGACAGGGATATTGTAGTACAACAGTGAAGTAACAATAGTAGTGACAACCACAGTAGCTAACATGATATCTTAATTTTACTTCATACCTTTCTTTGAAAAGGACTCCTAGGAACTCACATATTTCATTATATTTTTACTCAGATCATTCTTCTGGGGTGGTAAGAGGCAAACGTTGCCTTCTCTTTACAGATGGTAGAACACGAGTTAGTGAGGAGTGAGAGATCTCCAGAGGTCTCAGAGGCTACCTGGAGCAGCTTCCATGACTGCCTTTTTTCAGGCAACATCATCCTTCCAAAGATGACAATTGCTGGAGGCCAAGTCCTCCCGTGCTCCTTATACTTCAATGAAAACTTGAAAAATGAATTAAAATTTATTCCTGTATTGGAATATGTGCTAATGAAGGAAGGAAGACTTGTGTATGAAAAGTGAGGTGTCTACAAATGTTTTCCTTGCATCTGTTTTTAGAACAAGGTACTGATTTAATTGCTAGGGGAGGGAGCCTGGTCACTTTAAAAATTAAAGCATGATCTTACTGTGCTATCAGAGTTGAGAACCACTGATCCATAAGGGTTGCTTGATGATGATTCTCTTCCAGTTTCCAAGTATTTAGATTATGTAACAACTAGCGTAAGTCTATATATATCGTCTGTTGTTTTCTTCATTGATATAAAGAGGGATTTCATCTGAGTAGTCTGTCATCTGTAAGATATAAAGTTATAGTTCTAAGTATAAACTGTAATGTTTTTCACGAACTACTTTTCCAGGTTCATGATTTTCCAAGTTCAGTACTTTGTGTGCTATCCCCACTGCATCGGCAATCATAGCACACACAGGATTTTACCTAGAGTATTCCATCAGAGATGGGAGAAGTGGGGGCATAGTTCTAGGTACCAAGAAGGGGTTATCTCTTCTTTGGAGTGAAAGTAACCATAAGAAAGACAGCTCTCAATAAACGCAGTCTTAGCATCCACGTGTTCGAGTCATTATATAGCCAAAGGTCTATGTTAAAGAAGAGACTACATTATAAGGCAAAACTCCGGTAAGTAAGCCTAAGCACCGTTAGCACACTGTGATATGCAGAGGAGAACCTCTCTGTTTTACTTCCTGTAATCCATTCTACGAAATCCCTATTAAAACACCTGGAATCATGAATTCATAAAACAGTAAAGATAGGAAATTGGGTATGCGATTCATACCCTCTAGAAGTAAGTGGGAGGAAACAGAGACTCAGAGAATAAAGTGACTTACACAAAGGCACCTAGAACGTTATGGTATTGATATATTTGGGAACTGACCAGGACTCTTAACTCCCAGTTTGTTATACGTGGTTCCATGAGTTTGTGTCCTGTCTTACAGACCTTGCTGTGCTTGAGTGAATATAGAATGTCATCGGTGTCTTTTCTGCTTTTTCTTCCACTCCTTCCTTTTTTCCTATCAGCACTCTGCCATCCTCACAGACTTTTACATACAGAGGGTGCCTCTAGACTGATCTTGATCGGGTCAGGCTGGGAGTTAAGTGGCTTTCAGAATTGCAGCGACCCATAATGTTTAGGCCAAAAGATTTCATAAATACTATTCGAAGCCATGGGCAGTAAGAATATTTCTTCAAAAAGAGTTTTGCTTTAAATTATAATAGATTCTATGTCTTTTTTTTTGGTGTTACAGAACTAAAATAAGTAATAGGAGTAGCGTAGCTCTCAACAGACTGTTGCATTAAAACAAACAAATCAGTAGATTCTAGAATGCTTCCTAAAGCAAGTTATTGTGCTCAGCAGAAAGAAACAACCACAAACAGATTATACAGCAATGCTGTTCTTTCTCTTACTACTGCACAATGTCCTTATAGAACACCTCTCAAGGAAGTGAGCCATGCCCTGGTTTGGACTTGATTTTAGAAAAGCAAATGTGAATCTGTGAGGAGCCAGAAGCATTAGGGAATTTTTATCAGCCTGCCTCTGGGAAGTTTCCTGCATACCTTGGTTCAGCGAGTAATTTGTGAATTTAGAACTAGTTTATGTCCCAAGTCGAGGGGCACAGTGACAGGCTTTCTTTCAAATATAAAAAGGCTGCTTACTCTTTAACCTAACGGAGTATATCATTTTAGTAGTTTTTTAAAAAATCAGGATTCTATTCTGACACCCCCCTATGATAGTATATATGTACAATTTATTACATTTCTAATAGTACATTTACAAGTGTACTTATCAAGACTAGGAGATATAATCTGGAGGTCCTGAAGTAGAGTCAAATCAGGTGGTTTTATGCACACATGGGACTTGTGTTTGCCCATCACAACTCATCATATAGTCCATTGATCACGGCTTACCTGAAGGCAGCCATTCATCTAACTCAGTATTTTATTGATATATTGACATAGGTCATATTTGTTTAGTCCTTTGTAGTTAATAAAGGATATTTAGGCAAATTTTCTCATTTGATCCTGACAAGATTCCTATTGAGTTAAATATTGACTCTTAGAGATAAGGAAAATGAAAACCATGAACATCCCAACTTGCCTGAGTACACATAGTTGGTGAATAAGGCCATGATGGTGCAAAATCAAATTCAACTTTTGAATCCAAATCCAATATTTTTTCCCCACCATACCGAAGCTGCAAGTCATTTTGTTAGCAGCTGGGCAGAGGATGACTTTCCTCATGTGGTTCTGGGGGAATAAATCCTCTGAGGCACTGGCCCTGCCAGGTGTTCCATGTTAACTTCCCGGTTTTGCAGGCAACATCTGACATGAGAGCATAGTGACAGTGGCGGAGGTGGGGTGAGGTGGGGCAAGACTTCAGAAGACCTGGGTTTTAGATCTGACAACGCACTTCATTACTTTAGACTTTCCTCAACGTTAGAATGAGTAGCTGGATTGGGAAATACTTTAGATAAGCAGTCAGTAAACTATAGCTCCCTGGGTCAAATGCAGCCTGTTTTTATAAATAAAATTTTATTGAAACATAGCCACGCCCATTTGCTCATGTTATTTTCAGTGGCTCTCTTCACACTGCAATGGCAGAGTTGAGTAGTTGCAACAGAGACCGTATGCCCTGCAAAGCCCTTTACTGAGAAAGTTTGTTGACTCCTGTTTTAGATCTTCTCTATTTATTTTTTAAAAATTTTCCATTACCTTATTTTATTTGCCAATGGAAGAATAAGCATTTTCTTAAAGAAGAATCTTGAAGTACGTCTTCAGCTAATGGAGGGCATTTGTTTTAGCCTGTAATGATTTGGCTGTCATTGCAGACAGTCTCTGGAGAAGCCCTCCTTCCCATTCCAGGAACTAAGAAAGGTGTTTTCTAGGTTTATGTCACATTTCCACAAATGCAGGTTCAATTAAAGCACCTTTCCTTTTAATTTTTCCCACTCTTTATTGTCATTCAGCCTTGGGTTGAGACAGCGAGATTGGTAAGAGGTGCCCCCTGGAGACCTCCTGCAAATGCTGTTCCATGAGGTAGTGGTTTCCCAATGTGTGTCTCATACAAAACCAAACAATACAAATAATGCATCTATTGTACCTTCCCTATTGCTGGTCTCAAGGGGGTGAGACTATCATCATAAAACACAACAAAGCTGCTATAGAAATGGACAGGCAGAGGAGATAGTAGTCTGACAGCCTCAGAAACTCAAGGAAACTTCCTCTGAACTGACAGCTGAAAGCTGCAGGGTTTTTCTTTAGTTATTCACTGAAACGTGAAGATTCGTGGTGTCAACGGTAGTTGCAGAACATTTTTACTATGATCTACATGTAAATTATTGAATAGGTTATCAAGAGATTATACTTATAATCCTCAAAATATTAACTGAAAAGCAGGAAT
>NW_006769660.1:1760074-1809260 GCF_000442215.2 Lipotes vexillifer
CAGGAATGATTTTTAAAACTCTGAGGCTGTTTGAAAACTGTTAACTGGCAACAGTATGTTATTTCTTCCATTGTCTTGCTAGATTTCTTCTAATGTCTAACATGGACAAAATGCTCAAGTTAAGTGAACAAATCTAAGGTTAGATTTATTGAAATTCCTCATGGTACAGGCTCCCCAATTGCTTAGGTTATCCTGTTTTAAGCAAATAATTACTTGATTTTTATTTATTTAGGAACATTCCTTCGATTAATCATGTCACATACCTCCTCTTCCCTCTCAAAGTTGGTTAAATTTAGTTTCTCAACATTTAAAGCGAAGACGTATTTACATAACTTGTTTGATCCATAGCATTCCTATTTCTAGAACTGAGTAGACAGATTATCATGTAGGGGAAGCCAGACTACAGGGAACATTATTTCTGTAGGACTTACTGCAGAACTACGCAAGAAGAAAAAAATCATCTTACATATTCACACTTCTGCCTTCAACTCATTATTTTCTGGTGTCCTCAGAACTCACATTTTATGATCCAGAAAAAGCTAAGTACCAACTAACTCAGCTTTTTGTAAGTTGAGGTAATATTAGGCCTGGGATATAGCTAAGTGTTGATCATTAGATCCAACAGATGAGGAAGACATCCTCGGGAGAACCCTATAGCATTGCAGAGGTTTGGAAATAGTTTTTTGCATTGGGTACAGACGATGAAGCAGAAAGGTTTCAGTTGGAAGAAAGATGTAGGTTTGGTAAGACTGCTCAAAATCACTATAATGTTAATTTAAGAATGTTCTTGAAAGTAGAAGAAAAACCTAGCTCTGTACTGGCTTCCAATTCATTGGCCAAACAGAAGAAATTTTCCCTTTTCCTAAACACCAAGTCCTACAGCTGAATGTTTAGATCATGTCTGATCTCTGCCTTGTTGATCTCCTAGCCAATCAATCACGTGGAAACAAAGCTGTCAGATGGCAGTGCCTTGATTTTGCTGCCCTTTGAAATGTATTCCTTAGTTGACTGACATCACACCAGCTAGTGAAAAATCCCACACTTGAGAGGTGCTCTCTTGTCAGTGCTTCAGATTTGAGGAAAGTGCACTGGGACAGACATCCTACATCTACCCCAGAGTCAGAGGGTCTCTTAGGAACAGCCAGATAAGATGCTTATTTCAGAATACTTTATTATGCATTTATTCTACAACCCCAAGACAGGACCTGCTACCCCCAGAATGCAATTATCCCCCATGGCTGTATATCCCAAGAAATTTATGTAACTCATGCAGAATACAGCTGCTAACAATAAGAACTATTGCTGTATTGAGCTCTTCCAACATTAAAATAACAATCTAAAATCCCCAGGATAATTTTCCATAAATCTAATACATGAGTTCCTTTTTATTGAGAAGTAATATCAGAAATTAAACCTTATAAGTATCCAAAAGCAGTTACAAAATGAGGAGATTATGGTGGCAGTATTGCAAATGGGAACTCACTTAAATGTCAAAGCACTTGCCATAAAAATGGCAATAATGATGCTAAACACAATACACTGAATTTTCAAATATTAATTCCTTTCTTTTTTTCTCTATTGTACATGATGAGTTTCAAACAACCATCACCATACTGATTGTGGAAATAATAATATCACCATCATCTGCTGGTGAAAACACGAATGGCTCTGTCATTCTGTCCTAGGGGCACTTACTAACTAGAAACAGACATAAATCCCTAGAGGTAAAGTGACAGGGCATTACAAGGCTCAGAGCTCAAAGCTTAATTGTAAACCTGCGTGCTAATAAGCCTGCCTTTTAAAGATACCAGTCGTAGCAAAAATGGCAGTAAACAGAGAATTAGTTTTCCAGGCTGAGTGTTACTATTTGCTGGTCATAAAATGTTTTCAGCTTTGGAACATTTGTTGCTGTTGTTTGGTATTTACTTCTATTCAGCTAGTTGATCCAGTTCAGTATAATCTGAGAACAAACTACATGCCTGCCCCTGCTTTCCTTCCTCCGTGAGCACTAATCAAGTTCCAGCTATACACAGGCATCATGCTGAGCAGTAAGGGAGGTACTAAGGAAGCACATGGTATGGGCTTGGTCTGGAGTAACTTACAGTCAAGTGGTGGTGGGGGGGGGGCGGGGATAAAAGAGGTATACACGCCAACTAGAAAAACTCAAAGCAAAAATCAGGGAAACTTAGATTTCTCTTTTGGACTTATCAAAGAAATCTAGAGAAAATGAATAAGTGAACTAAACCCAGAGGCTTCTCAGCCAGGTTCGCGAAAAGGAGGGTTACTGAGGAACCTACTCAGTGCCAGACCTTGGACTAGGTCCCTTGACTTGTGTGTTACACAAAACAACCCCTTTGAAACAGTTGAGGAGAAACACTTGCCTCTCATTTTATAGATGATGAAAGTGAAGATGTTAAGGTCTTTACTCACTTTTCAGATCTCAGCCCAAATGTTCCCTCTTACTTCAGGGAGAATCATTTAGGGGCTTTATGGCATTCCTATGGCTTTGTGTGTATATCTTCACTATAACACTCAGCACAGTGAATAGTACACAAGTGCATGTCCATCTCTCCTAAAGGTAGGCGTTGCCTTTACACCTTCCCACCTCCAGTGCTGAACACACCACCTTCTACTTCAGTGTAACAGGTGCTGAACACGTGCTTGCTGAGTAGATAAGGAATGACAAACTGCTTGTAGGGCAGAGCTGGGATTAATACTCAGTTTTTTAAAAATTCCAGTACTGATGTTCTTTCCACCATTCCCTGTTTTACCTACACAGAGAAAGAACTTTCTCAGAGAAAGAAACAAGTATTTAAATTCCATCCTGCCACTCTCTTTTTGTGTGAGGGGAGCTCATATTTTAGGAAAACACCTGAGTAATTGAATGAGCCCACCAATGAGAGGCAGTCAGGTGGTATGCAGAAAAGTCAAGACTATTCTTGGATCACTTCCACACACACACACAAAAACACTGAACCTTCTCAGAATAAAAGACCGCTCTCGCTTTTGCCTGAAACACCTGCATTTAAGGTGTAAGTTTTCTGCATAATTACTCTGGTCTTTACTTCATTTTAATCTCATTTTAGTGCCTATATAATCAATATTAAATTTATATTAGGAAACCCAGGCAGACAAAGAATTGTAAAATTGGATCGAATGATCTTTCTTTATCACATCATTGTGCTTAGGAGTGTGCAAAGGGGTTGATGGCTGCTTGATAAATGTATGTGGTTGTTCACCAATCTCAAAATGTTAATATTTGACAGAGTTTCAAAATGGCTCCAGGAGCTAGTAATTTAATTCTAAGATATACACACTACCAAAGAAACCAGATCATTAGAAATCTTTATTTTGTATGGGAAAGAGCAGTATTGTTCTTCTAAGAAACTAAATTCTAAAAGCATTTCTAATAGTCACAGAGGATCCTGGGAAGAAAGAAGCCTGATGAAGCTGGGGGCTGCTTTTTTTTTGAGTAGGTACCTTTCTGTGTGGGAAAGTTCTAGGCAGCAGTCAAGGGATCTTACTACCCTATAGGTATCTTATAAAGTGAAGTGTTAAAAATAGATTTTGAATTATAATCAAGTAACTTTGCCCATTTCAGAATCATACTGAATATCAAATAGTAGAAAACATAAAAAAATAAGTTTCTGTACTGCAAAATTAGATATCTACACATATCAGAAGGAAATATGCAAATTATGTGCTTTCTAATAAGCTCTACTGTTAATTTCACAAGAGTTAACGGATCTTATTTGCCGTCTACTTAACAGCAAAGCCAAAGAAAAACAGGTTTTTATTTCTTTTCTTTTGTTGTATTTCCTCCTTTTTTTCCCTTCCCTCCTTCCCTTCTTCCCTCCTCTTTTCTTCTTTCTTTATTTTGATGTGACTTGAAAGTATGTAATTAAAGTAAGTGATGAGAAGTGGTCTGTGCCCCTCTGCGGTTTCCAGAGAGTTTTAATTATTCATTTGATTTGTTGAAAGGTCCATCCTATTGGGTGTTTTGGTAAAGTCACATCGCTTTTTTTCTTTTTGAGCAACAGATACTATGACAGTACAGAAAAGATGGAGAACCTTCCCTCGTACCTAGTAAAGTAGGAAACACTTCCCTGTCACCCACATCTCCTCTCTCCCCTCTTTTTGGTCTTTCCCTTTGTTCTTCCCTGATTTGCTTTTGTAAATAACACAGTGTTTTCATTTCAGGCTTCTGGTCAAAAAGGAGAGTCAGGCGTTTCTACTGCAGGTTTTACTAGGACTTTAAACCAACATACCTAAAAGAAGTCTCACCATCCTCTTCTGTCTGACTCATCTGCACTATTTCTGTTAACACTCTCACCTTTCATTACAAAGTCCATTCATCTAGCTACCCCTCTTTAACAAGCGCCTCAGGTCCAGGCACTAATGCCTCCACAATTCATTTGCCACTGGTTCCTTTCTTTTCTTCCCTCTCCCAGAGATGCTGGGCTCATTATGTCATTACTGAGCTACTGCAATGACTTTTGTTGGGCTTTCTATCTAACAATTTCTACACGTTAAAGTGCATCGGATTATTGACTCTCAGATTTATATTCCTGAAGCGTAGCTCTGGTCATATCACAACACAGCCTCAAAACATTCCCTATCAACCTGGTGTCTTCAGAGGAGAGTTCAAACTTGGGATGCATATAGTGGTGACAAGTAGGTGAGTACAAAGCAGAGAGAAGTGCAAATAATAATACCTTAATTTCAGAATTGTTTGGAAGATTAAATAAGATAATTTATAGCACAGGGCATGGTGCTGCTCATCTAAATTAAGCAACTACATGTTAGTTACTATTGTCTTCCTCTATTTGGGGATAGTTGGAGTAATGGAGAAAAGATAGTTGGAGTAATAGAGAAAAAGTCTGCTCCAGCTAGACTGCATGGAAAACTGTGATAGTCTTTGAAATATAATAATTTTTAAGACAATTCCATCAGCACGTAGAATTAAAATCTTGGTTAAGAATTTGTTTATTGGGCTTCCCTGGTGGCGCAGTTGTTGAGAGTCCGCCTGCCGATGCAGGGGACGCGGGTTCATGCCCCGGTCCGGGAAGGTCCCACATGCCGCGGAGTGGCTAGGCCCGTGAGCCATGGCCGCTGAGCCTGCGCGTCTGGAGCCTGTGCTCCGCAACGGGAGAGGCCACAACAACAGTGAGAGGCCCAAAAAAAAAAAAAAAAAAAAAAAGATTTGTTTATTAATTATTTTCATTTCTAATTTATTTTGGAAGCATTATCAAAACAAAAATTAAACAAATCCTTGTGGCAGAAACCCACATTAGAGCCTCATAAATGGAACTCTATTCTGTAATTTAAACTAGGCATTTTTAATACAGTTCAAAAAATTACATGGCTGTATTATTCAAATGAGAAAAGTAGTTGATGTGCATTCAGATTAGTTCCTTTAATAATGCTTTTTAAAACTCTATGGCTATTACTGACACAGTAGTACAATGATAATTTGCAATGCCCCATTGGCTTTGATGAAAGGGCAAAGAAAATGGTTCAAGTTATCATAGAGAGGCTAATATGAAGCAGTATAAAAAGTAATAAATATTTTTTAAACTCAGAAAATAAAAGGCACAAAGTGAAATATATGTATTCTACCCACTTATGTTCCCCAAAGGGGCTCCAGCTTCTAGGATTCAAGTATAAACTGAATTTATAATAGGTGAGTTTAAGCCCCTATTTCCTCTTCAACTGAGTAGATAAGACTTGATTATGAAAGTTTTGAAGCTCCAGGAGAAGGCATACAGCAAGAAGGCTCAAGCTCAGGGAGAAAATTAGAAAAGGGAGAACTCCTATCTCAAAAAGGGATGTTAGAGAGTTATTTTATCCACAGGCTTTTTGACCCAGAGGGAGAGGGTCCTCGGTATTTAGATCTGGTTTCCTGTTCAAGGAAAATAACTCACCAGAAGTAAACATTTCTGATGATTAAGATTGGGCTTCTAAAGTAGTATGACCTTGTTCTGAGGTTGCCACTAAAGATGGTGTCACCACTGCTGTCATTTCTCAGCTGCCCCACAGGACCCTCTGAGGGATGTAGGTCCAGAGCAGTTAATTACATGAGCCTGTGGACTTTGGGAAAACCCCACCCTTGCTTTATGATGATGTGGCAAATGATGATAGGCAAGCTGATGATAGAGAACCTTCCTGTTGTTCTCAAAACCTCTACATCCGAGAGTTAATTATTCACCCTTACTGCTCTTCATGCCCTGTGTTTACACGTCTCTGGTGTCCCATTCAGTCTTTGGCAGATGTCTGTCCCGATGTGGTTTTCCTGATTGTCACTCTTCATTGTTCCTTTTTCTTATATCTTCTCAGTAGGCGAGATGACATATACTTCAGTACCTACTCAAAGGCCCAAGCTGATACCGCCATTATCCTGTTATCTAGAACTGTATGTGATAAAGCGTTATTAATTTTCTATAAAAATCATCCATTTGATAGTTGCCCTTCTATATGCATGGTCTACTAATGGTAACTGGGATTCATACAGGGACACGCTGGACAGGGTCAAAATCAACCTGTACTCTTAGCTCTACAGTGACCCCTGCATTTTGTTGTGTGTATATGTCAACAGAAAGTATAGACTCTTAAAATCCTTGACACTTGCTTCTGAGGATTATACTCCATTGTTTGGAGGAACTGAATGTAAGTGAAAGTATCTAGCCTGAGTGGGCCCCTGATGTCCAGCAGTCTAGATCCAGGTCAAGTGGCTTCAATTACAGATGACCAATACGTGTCTTAATACTCCCTAACTTAAAAACAATACAAAATGTACCCCATAGTATATTTATTTCTCTAGTTTATATTTTCTGTAAAAGATTCGTCTCTCAGAATTTTAGATACAGAAGAACACATCACAGTTAGAGAAATTAGGTAAAGTAATTTTATCTCCAGCTATAACTTTGGGGAATACTCAGACAGCTTACACATTATACCATGGTGGTTGGAACATTGGGTGAAGCTAGCTATCTGAATTTGAATCCCGGAGCTATTCTTGTTGGCTTTGTGATCTTGGGCAAGGTCTTTGCTGTGTTTTAGATATCTTATTTGTTAAATGGAGATAATACCACTATTCACCTCCTAGGGCCATTTTGAGATTTAAATAAGTTAATAGGTATTAAGTGCTTAAAATATTTCCTGGCACAGACTAAAAGCTCAATAAATATAGTTTCCATGAAAGCTTCTACTTATTGTAAGAGTTCATAAGACCCAAATTGCAAAATTCAGAGGTACAGTTGACTTAGAACACATTTGAGATACAACCCCTTTAATCACAGCACATTTAGATAAATCCTACAAGAAGAAATTTCAGACCCTTTTACTAGATAAGCCCAGAGTGTTTTGAATGAGGGAAAACATAGAAAGTTGGAAGGTCACAATTACCCTAGAAAAAAAACTTTACATTTTAGGTGGATTAAAATATGCCTGATTTTTCCACCTCCTAGAGTAATGGAAATAAAAAAAAAAATAAGTGGGACCTAATGAAACTTAAAAGCTTTTGCAAAGCAAAGGAAACTACAAACAAGATGAAAAGGCAACCCTCAGAATGGGAGAAAATATTTGCAAATGAATCAATGGACAAAGGATTAATCTTCAAAATATATAAACAACTCAAGTAGCTCAATATTAAAAAAACAAACAACCCAATCAAAAAATGGGCAGAAGACCTAAATAGACATTTCTCCAAAGAAGACATACAGATGGCCAAGAAGCACATGAAAACCTGCTCAACATCACTAATTATTAGAGAAATGCAAATCAAAACTACAGTGAGGTATCACCTCACACCAGTTAGAACGGGCATCATCAGAAAATACAAACAGCAAATGCAGGAGAGGGTGTGGAGAAAATGGAATCCTCTTGCACTGTTGGTGGGAATGTAAATTGATACAGCCACTATGGAGAACAGTATGGAGGTTCCTTAAAAAACTACAAATAGAATTACCGTATGATCCAGCAATCCCACTACTAGGCATATACCCAGAGAAAATCATAATTCAAAAAGACACATGCTCCCCAATGTTCATTACAGCACTGTTTACAATAACCAGGTCATGGAAGCAACCTAAATGCCCATCGACAGACGAATGGGTAAAGAAGATGTGGTACATATATACAATAGAATATTACTCAGCCATAAAAAGGAGCGAAATTGGGTCATTTGTTGAGACGTAGATGGACCTAGAGACTGTCATACAGAGTGAAGTAAGTCAGAAAGAGAAAAACAAATATCGTGTATTAACGCATATATGTGGAACCTAGAAAAATGGTACAGATGAACTGGTTTGCAGGGCAGAAATTGAGACAGATGTAGAGAACAGATGTACGGACACCAAGTGGGGAAAAGCGGCGGGGGGTGGGGGTGGTGGTGTGATGAATTGGGTGATAAGGATTGACATGTATACACTGATGTGTATAAAATGGAAGACTAATAAGAACCTGCTGTATAAAAAAATAAAATAGAATTCAAAAAAAAATGCCAGATTTATACACTGTATGGTTTATACTTCTGTCTCAAAAAGTAAACATGTGAGTAGACAACCAAGCTTACGACTAATTATGTTTTTCCCATTTGAATAGGAACCACCAGGGTGAGAACATCTTTAAAAAGGAAGATAATGAATCTTTTGGTTTTATTATACCACACCCTTTTCTTCTACCTTTAAAAAATTTTTTTAAACAAAAGAATGTAGTAAAATTTTAAAAATGATATGGGATTATACTATGAGGAGGGGGTATGGTATATTGAAGATGGCTGCATATCTTACTTTTCCTTTTGAGATGTGCATCTTCTTGAATCTGATCTTAATGACTTGATTGACCAGTAGATTGGGGATAGACGTGACGTTCTAGAATGTCTAAGCCTAGGTCAAACTGCTCTTAGAATATTTGTTCTTGGGGAAGCCAGCCTCTCTGTAAGACATCCCACTTACCTGAGATTGCCATGCTGTGGGAAGATCAAGCTAGCCATGTGGACGAGCCATATAGAGAAAGATACACAGATAGTCCTAGCTGTTCCAGCCACCCAGTCTAGGCATCAAACACGTGAGTAAAGAAGCCATTGTAGACATTTCAGTGCCAGCAGGCACAGAGTGGAAAAGAATCAATGAAGCTACTCAACAGGCTGAACCAAGACCCCAACTGAGCAGTCCCAGCCAACGGCACTCTTCCAGGCCACCTTAGCTGAGGCCCCAGACGTTATGCAGCAAAGATGAGCCATTCCACACCGTGCCTTACTCAGACTCCTGACCCACAAAATTGTGAGCATAATAAAATGCTTATAGTTTTACTCCAGTAATTTTTGGAACAGTTGTTAAGCAGCAATAGATATCTGAAACAAGGGGAAACAGGGTTATGTGACTGAGATTCCGTGATCTCAGTCCAAACTTTAAAGTTTAATAAGACTTGGTCTTTTCTTTGCTCCTTGCTCGTAATTCCTCCCTAAAAAAACAAACAAACAAAAAACCTCAACAGATAACAGAAACCTCACCTGCTATTTGTTTGCTGCCTTTTAAATATCCTTGTTTCTCTTTGATTGATCTTCTGCCAGTGACCACCAAAGTCTACAGGACTTCCCTTTGCAAAACATATGGATCTTGCTGGAAAGAAAAGACTACAGTTTGCTTATGAAATAATCAATATTATGCCTTGGTTTCACTATTTGAAGACCTACTTTCTGTCACCCAGTAAGCCTGGAAATAAAGGAGCTATTATCATGAACATGATATGTAGGTGTTTAAATTTTAATGACAAAATTATAGCTGAAGTACATGCCAAGGGAGGAAAGAAGGCAGGTACAGGGCCACACATAGCTCACCAGAGAGCCTGCTAAGTATGTGCGAATAGCACTTGAGCACGCATGCCTAGAGAAGTAGGTCTGTTGTACCTTTAACAATGGCATCTTCTGTTTCCAATTAAATGCTGGTTCCTTTAGGAGGTACCATTCCCAAAGGAACAATTATTTTTGAGTCTCTAAAATCTCTGAATAGTATATTTTAACTCTGTCAACTCTCATTGCCTTCTGTAAAACATCACAAAAGCTCAAGGTTAGAATTTATTTTACAAAGAAGGAACATTTTGTTTTGTTGTGTTTGCCTACAAGGGGAGAAAAAGTAAACACACATGGTCTTAAAGTGTTCAGCTGTTTAAGACTCTAGCTTACTAGTAGTGAAGAAATGTAGTCTCCTATAACCACAAAGCATTAACTCATGTATAGTCCTAGTTTTCCATGTTTCCTCAGAAGACCTCTGTCTTCTCTTCATCTTTTCTTCTCCATCTTTTGACTGATGGCTAAGAATGGCCTTTTATTTGGATTCTCCAACCAATTACATTTTTTTAAACCCAAACACTATCATTTTTGGGGGGTAGGCCTTATTTGTTAACTTGGGACTTGTGTTAAATATTTACTTTAACATTCTCTTGAGATCCGTGGAGACTGGCAAGATTAGGAGTTTCCCAGTCAGGGCTGAGATGTCTTTATGTGCTTTTTATCTTCTTCCCTAGATAAGAGAGAGAGAAGAATGCTCTGCTACTCTGAAAACTGTATAATGTGCTGGATTCACAAGCACTTGTCATCACTCATTCGTGGTCCTATTCCTAGATGATTCATGATTTCATTGTAGTCTGTCCATACCGTCTATTTATCCATCCAGTAATCTATATAATTATTATTTCTTAAGCAGTTAGTAAACTAAACAGTCTGGTAAGTGTTGAGGACACTAAAATAGACTAAGGCATGGTCCTCTCAGGGAGCAAAGATGAGAGTCATTGAGTTTGCTTTAAATAAATATTGAGTCTTAATTAGTTTACCAACTTTGCTTGTAGGTATAAAAGCTGTCCTTCACCCATAAAACACCCAACTTATTAGCAAGGTTATCTTTCTCAGCAATTATTAGGTTTCCATACTGATTTAAGTAAAATTTATATTACCTTTGGCTTTCCAGATCACTGCTTTGGCAGAAAGAGATAAGGCAGGTAAAAAAGACTGTGGAATAATATAACATATTATCAACTATAACCTCAAAGCAAAATGTGTTCAAATTTCATCTAAATGTGACCAACTGTTAAGAATATTATGTGCTTCTTAAGATGAGTAAAATCTAAGTCTCTACGCATATTGGCATGTGCTGTTAAAGTGCATTTTCATGTTGCATCATGGAAGGATTTGCATAGCTTAATATAACCACAAGGAGGGTATCAATTTAAGTATCCAGTGAACCCTTCAACCTGTGGAGATTTTCATCTTAAAATGGAAAGCTAAAACCGTTACTCACCTTGCTTCCAGAATAGAACCAAGGGGGGACTCCGGATGGAACTGAAAAGGCATACAAATGCAAAATGGATAAAAAGAAATTATTTCAATTTTTTTTTTTTGCGGTACACGGGCCTCTCACGTGGCCTCTCCCGTTGCGGAGCACAGGCTCCGGACGCGCAGGCTCAGCAACCATGGCTCACAGGCCCAGCCGCTCCGCGGCATGTGGGATCTTCCCGGACCAGGGCACGAAGAGAGAAGAATGCTCTGCTACTCTGAAAACTGTATAATGTGCTGGATTCACAAGCACTTGTCATCACTCATTCGTGGTCCTATTCCTAGATGATTCATTATTTCATTGTAGTGTGTCCGTACCGTCTATTTATCCATCCAGTAATCTATATAATTATTATTTCTTAAGCAGTTAGTAAACTAAACAGTCTGGTAAGTGTTGAGGACACTAAAATAGACTAAGGCATGGTCCTCTCAGGGAGCAAAGATGAGAGTCATTGAGTTTGCTTTAAATAAATATTGAGTCTTAATTAGTTTACCAACTTTGCTTGTAGGTATAAAAGCTGTCCTTCACCCATAAAACACCCAACTTATTAGCAAGGTTATCTTTCTCAGCAATTATTAGGTTTCCATACTGATTTAAGTAAAATTTATATTACCTTTGGCTTTCCAGATCACTGCTTTGGCAGAAAGAGATAAGGCAGGTAAAAAAGACTGTGGAATAATATAACATATTATCAACTATAACCTCAAAGCAAAATGTGTTCAAATTTCATCTAAATGTGACCAACTGTTAAGAATATTATGTGCTTCTTAAGATGAGTAAAATCTAAGTCTCTACGCATATTGGCATGTGCTGTTAAAGTGCATTTTCATGTTGCATCATGGAAGGATTTGCATAGCTTAATATAACCACAAGGAGGGTATCAATTTAAGTATCCAGTGAACCCTTCAACCTGTGGAGATTTTCATCTTAAAATGGAAAGCTAAAACCGTTACTCACCTTGCTTCCAGAATAGAACCAAGGGGGGACTCCGGATGGAACTGAAAAGGCATACAAATGCAAAATGGATAAAAAGAAATTATTTCAATTTTTTTTTTTTGCGGTACACGGGCCTCTCACGTGGCCTCTCCCGTTGCGGAGCACAGGCTCCGGACGCGCAGGCTCAGCAACCATGGCTCACAGGCCCAGCCGCTCCGCGGCATGTGGGATCTTCCCGGACCAGGGCACGAACCCGTGTCCCGTGCATCGGCAGGCGGACTCTCAACCACTGCGCCACCAGGGAAGCCCATGTCCTCTCAATTTTTTACAGACATAGCCTGTAATCAACCCATGGATTTCATTGCTAGTGAAAGAAAAATCACTGAAACAACTAACTTTGTAGGGCTTCAGAATTTCTATGAATAAGAATAACATTTTCCAGATCTTCTAGTGGGATCAAAAAGCACTGAAGGGAAGACAAGAACGAAGACGTCCTCATGCTTCTGGGCATGACGTAGTACTGGACGGGGACTGGGAGCCCTGCCTCCTACCCCAGCTGTAGAACTCATGAGGGTCCTTGGCTCCCACGTGTTCCCCACAAGGGCAGCCTAATGATTCTATTGGGGGAGGGAGCCTGAAGCACAGATTCCACTCACGGTTTTCTGTTTTTGAAAGCTGGGCCTGTTCTTTTTACTGAAAACAGGTCCACATTCCTTAACTCAGAGCTCCATACCCATCTGTTCAAGAACAAAGTAAGAGGTACTAGACATAGCATGAAATGACTCCTTGGGTTGGGTTCTCTTTTTGTTCTTCACCTGGAGTTTAATTGGATGACTGCTAAGACATTCTGTAGCCGCTCCTCTCATGTCTACTTCCTTGTGCCGTAAATATTGCTCCTGCTTTCCCTGAGATAGCTGTCTGGCCTCTTACACAGGCCAGATGACCTGTGTACTTGGGGGAAGAGAACAGTTTGTCCAAGAAGTAGAGACAATAAATGTCACAACTGATAGAATATTGACAGAGGATTTTTAATTTTAGGTAAAATAATGCAGGGATGCTTTTCTAATCTCATGGCCATTTCACTGAATAATGGTTGCATTCATTTTGCTACTAGGCCTTGGTGTCCATATAACAGAGTTAAATATAACATATTTACTTGCCCATATGACAAGTTAAATGGGCATGTAAAAGAGTGATTGAATTCTCCTAGGAAATATGGGATATAGCAAAGCCACTCTTTTCTTCACCTCTGCTTTTTAAAATAATAACTTTTCCTTTTATCTTAATAATATTAATACCTGTCCGTTGAGGGAAAATGTAAATAAAAACCATCCATCGTTAACATTTCGGAAGGTATCTGTTCTCTCTTTTGCTTTTTATACATATATACACAGTTTCTCTCTACCTCTGTCTATATAGTCTTTCTCTTTCACCCATCCATCCATCCATCCCTTATCTATGTACTAGGCCACAAAACCTTAGCACCCTCTTCCCCAAACTACTCAGTTTTGAGAAGCCCCCAGAAGGTTCCCCAAATTGTTCACAAACCAGTCTGTCAGCAAATATCACCACGATGCATCTGCCATGTTTTCCTCTCCTACTTAGGTTCTGATTTGGTGTCTGGGTCTCAGAAGTTCAAGGAGTTACAGTTGTTACTGCTGATGGTGGCTTTCATGAAAATGTCTGTGGCTAGGCCATGGGTTTACTTGGGGTTTTGTTCTTCTGGCAGCCCAGGCCAAAACCTGGATTGCCATGATTGATTTTTTTTTTCTTTCTTTCATAATACAAATTCAATCTGTAAGTAAGTCCTGACCCTTCTAGTATAATATAGCATCACCTCTGGACTAAACAACAGCCCCTTAGTCAATCTCCCTGCTTCCTGTTCTCTACAAAACAGGGAAATTTTTTTAACCCGAGCGAGATCACACTTGCTTTCACTGGGAATGCTGTGGTCTCTCAGCCATGTCCCTGCCTAGGATCACCCCTCTGACCTTGTCTGCTTCCTCTGGTGCTTTGTATTCCTTAGCAACAGTCTCCTTACAGTTCCTCCAGCTGTCAAGATCTCTGCCACCTTGTAGCCTTCACAGGTATTCTCCCCTCCATCTAGCATGCCCTCCAGATATCTGCAGGGCTCACTCTATCTCTTCATTCAAATCTCTTGAAATTTCTCTGTGTTAAGTTACCCCAATTAAGTTGATCCCTTTACTACCATACCATTCTTTCTCTGTTTTTTGGATAACATTTATCACTATATAATGTATTGTAATCTAATATATAATATTTTTATATATTATATTTAATATATTAGAAAATATGATATGCTTATATTTAACATGATTATAGGCCATATGTATATTATATATTTTATATAACTATAACTAAGTATATTATATATTTTCTATAACTATATCATATTATATATTAATTTTTAACTTGGTACTTGTTTCTTGTCCAAGAGCAGAAAATGTGTTTTATTCACTTGTATATTCCCAGCAGCAAAACCAGTGACTGTTATGAGGTAGTTGCTCAATAAATATTTGTGAATTGAATGGGTTTATAAACAAATGGAAGTCATCAATCCTCAGGGGGCCAAAGTTAGGCTGAGATCTGTGTTTAGATGAGAATAGTATTTGTGCCACACTGTGTCACTTGGGGCAACATATTAACTTTTTTACCCTAAGAGTATCACAGAACCTGTGATCTTTGCTCACCCCTCAAACCAAGAAACAAACATTGACTAGCAAAATCTTGCCTTCATGTTTGTATACTCTTTTGTCACAAGCTGGAATTAAATCAGTTCATGCCTGAGTCCTCAACTCCCCCGCCCCCACATTCCTTCTTTCTAACTTCTTTTACCAGTCATCTCTCCCTACACACAAGCGTGCATATCAAGCCTTCTCACTCCTTCATGTAGAATAGAAGACTCATAACAGATACAATTCCATTATCGGTCCACAAACAACAACACCTTTATTATTATTTTTTCTACAACACCTTTGTTGTTAGCAAGATAGCACTTTATCAATATTTTGTAATTGCGTAGAATAATTTATGTATTTAACCCTCTTTTCGGTTATTAGGCTGTTTCTGATTTCTTGCTCTTACAAACAGAATTACTCTGAATATCCCTGGGGCTGATTGCTGACTCAAGGGGTTCACACCTTGTTAAATTTAATAATCACCCTCCAGGATTATTAACACAATTTGCACGCTTAGCAGCATTGCCTGAGAAGGCCCATATTTTGTCACTTGCACAACACTAAGTCTTTTCAATCTTTTTGATCTTTGAAAATTATAGGCCCAAATGCATCATGTTGTTTAAAAAAATTTATATTTCTTTAATACTTGGTGAGTTTTAACATTTAATATTTAGTAAATATTTGGATATCCTCATTCATGAGCCTAATTTATTTCCATTAATAACGATTTGGTTCTTTGACCATTTTCTCTAATAGTATTTGCTTTTACTTTTACATTTATATAAATAAGGTCTTTATTAAGAATATTAAACATTTACAAGTAGAAAATATTTTATTAAAATTTTGCATTGGTCCTTCCAGTGACCAAGAGTGAGATGACTTTGTAGCTGACGCCTTGGAGGAACCATGGATCTGAACCCCACGTTGGCACTGACAGTGGCTCATCTGTCATCTCTGAATTTCCTTTGATACTCTCTAGGCCTGGACTCCCACATCTTCTTGTCTTTTCTGTATTGAAATGCTTCCTCAAAAAAAGTTTTTAAAGGGCACATGGGACTAATTTTCTCAGTCTTGGATATCTCCAGAGGTCTTCATTTTCTCCTGTTAGCTTGGTTGACAATTTTTAGCTATGACTTCATTGTCATCTTACATCCAGTATTGCTGTTCAAAAAGGCCAGTTACATTCTGAGAAGACCTCATGAAATGACAGCCAGCATGGCAGGACACAGGTTTATCCTCTTGCCTCAATCTGGGATACCTCTGAAGAGCCATCTTGGCTTCTGAGCTCCTGGTGGAATCAGATGAGGCATCTGTTGGTACTGAATCTCAGCTTTTTTTCTCCCCCAGTCCTACAGCTCAAGTTGCCTCACAGGCGTTTTGTTTTTGGTTTTGTTTGTGAGAGTGCTCCCCAGTAAACTTTCTGTGTGCAATTCTGCATCCGTAAGCCTATTTTTAGGGCACCTAATCTAAAACAGTTGTTCCCAAAAGTGGACTGAGGAAAAAAAAACAGACCTTAAATTAGGATGTTGGAACTGAATCATCGGTGAATGGTTGGTAATGAGGGCACCATCACTGGTGGCAGGTAGAGTACAGATAGGCTCTGGAATGCCTTTGTGTTGCAGTGGTTAAAACTTTCACCAGTGGTGAACTGGCATGAAAAATTAGGAAGGAGCTTAATTGGCAGTGCAGTGTTTTAGGGGCCTGAGAAGTTCAGGGTGTGTAGTAATTATATGGGATATGGAATCCTATAACTCTTAATGATTATAGGCTGTACTTTGGAGAAAGACAAAGAAATATGAAGAATGATTTTTCACCAACTGAATGTAAACAGTAAAAGTCAGAAAGGGTCCTTCAGAGCATACAAAAGTATGCTATTTCTTGCAGCCAGAGAATAGAAAAAGCTGAACATGATGCCTAGGTCTTAATTAAAAAGATAATAGAACTTCTTAGAAGGTTGAGTTCTCAGTCTGGCAAACTTTCTGTGCTCTGACCCTGGTTGGGAAGGAAAGGGGCTCTGGACCTTGGGATTAGATATCTGAGTCAAATCCTTTGATAATAATGAAACCACATATCCCCCTGAACCTTCTGGGTCTGTAGAATTTTCCCACTCCTCACTGTTAAAGGCCTGAACTCCATACTTAAATAAAATGCAGAAAACCTTGTGTAATAAGACAGGATGTACCCTCTCTCCCCAAGGATTTACCCTGACAGCCTCTCCTGGCCACAAGACCAGTAATTAGGATGAAAATACATTGTTCTTCGGGGAAAGTTCTGGGCTTTTCAAGGGATAGAAGGAATTATACACTGAAAGATCTGAAAGACCTAGCCAAGATATACTGGCGAGAACCAGGTAAGTAGTTTATGCTGGATCAAGGAGAACAGGATATGAAGTTGGATAAGGGAGAGTTTATTGAGTTGGGAATGCTCTCCTGTGATAAAGGAATTCACACCCTGCCAAGGACCCTGTGAGGCAGTGTTTCTTTCTATGCTTCTAGATGGTCACTTGGGAAAAGGAGTAGTCTGCAATGAATAAACTAGAAATGACAGAATTTCTATGGTAGTTGATGGAAGAAGGTATCAAAAGCCTTAGAGAAGTGGACGTGCTAGAGTAGGTATATTTCATAAGTCCAGAAAACCTCCTGCTGACTGGGTTCTGCAGGAGAGCCCATTCAAATAGGCTAGCCAATAGTACGCATTTACAGTCTTGCCCTAGGAAAATGATAACTCTTCCGTCCTCTAATATAGCCCAATGATCTCGTGTCACACAACCCAGATGAGCAAGAAGTGGTGAGTATGTTCGTATCATTGGTAATGTATATGTGCCCCAGAGAGTGAGAGAGAAACCTATTAAGGTTCAAAGACCTATCACATTAGTGAAGTTTGTAGAAGGTGAGTGATCTGGGGCATGCTAGAGCATACCCTTCAAGGTAAAGTATAAATTATTAGGTTTCCCAGGTCCCACCACTAAGAAGGAAGAACAACTCTTGGTCAACCTATTTGAGATAGAGAGGCAGTTCATTCTACACTTTGGTAGAATATCCATCTATCAAGTGACATGGAAGGCTGCCAGCTTTGAGAGAGGCTTGCACCAGGAATGGACTCTACGGTAGGTCCAGACTCTAGTATAATTAAATCTGCTATCTGGGCCATATGACCCAGCAGACCCTATGATATTAGAGGTATGTGTGGTGAGAAAAGTTACCATGTAGAGTTTATGGAAAACCCCACTGTGAGGATCACGACATGGGTACCTGTATTTCTGGAGTAAAGTCATACCATCTCTAACAGACACTTGTGCAGCATTTATAGCTCCTGGCATGCTAATGGTCCAGAGATGAAGTGTGCCAGTCCCTGAGAGATAAAGTAACCATTCACCTAGGACTGCTTATCATGAGCTTGGTTCTTTCAGATCCAGTAAGTTATAAGGCTGGATGGACTCTGCAGCAGTCCATTGTAAGATGGAAATATTTTATCCAGGACCAAATATAGGCTAGGTCAGAGGGCAGTTAATAGCAGAGGACGTGCAAGAGGGGGGATTGATCACACAATGTACTACCTGGAAGTTACCAGCCTGAATGAGCTATAGAATGGCTCAGCTGTGTCACCAGTTTGGAGATAATACCCTATGAGGATGGAGTACCACTACCCAAGATATAATGTACAAATCAACAACTTTTATATGTGCTGTATTCCACAACAGGTGGGTAGTACATGGAGACAGGAAGCAGAAGTGGACTTACAGTCATTCCCAGGAACACACTTAAGGAATTTTTGTTTTCCTTCCCTGCAACTCTAAGCTTTGCAGGTCTGAGGGCTTGGTTCTTAGAGGGAAGATGTTTCTACCGGGGAACAGAGCAGTATTCTTGTTAAATCTAAATCTGCCGCTTCACATTTCTTACACTAAGAAACTAGCAGGCAAGGAAATGTGTTCTGACCATTAGGAAAAGGTACGGCTTCTACTACACAATTGGGGATAGGGAAGAATGCTTGTCAACTAGGTGATTCACTGGGTGTCTCTTGATACTCCTTTGCTCAATATTTATGCTTAATGGAAAAGGGAAGCAGCCATGGGCTGAGAAAGTCATGAAAACCAGGGACTCAGACCCCCCCCCCACCCACCCAGGGGTGATGTACATCATCCATCCACATAAGTCACCTAGACCAGGAAGGATGCTAGCTGAGGTTGAGGGGAATAGAGAATCTTAGAAGTGGAGGATAATATCAGTTGTAGTCCCAAGAGTAACTGTAACAGCAGGGGCAGTTCGTCCTACTTATCTCCCTTTTGTAAGTTTTCCCAAGCAATAGGATCAACCAGAATTCTGGAGGAGATGCTCCTAGGTGGGTAAACTTATTATATGAAGCAAATAAATCTTAGTAACATGAGTGTGATTAGTACCCTCTGGCATGAACAAGGCTCTCATTCTCCCAGTTGCCGGGAGTGTAGGCTGCTGGCCAATCACAGTTGACTCTCTCCAAGGCTAAGGAAGCTGATTCACACAACGTTATAACCCTTCTTTGGGTAAGCTTATACAGTTGTCTCTCAGTATCCTTGAGGAGTTGGTTTCAGGACCCCTGCAGATACTGAAACCTGTGAATGCTCAAGTGCGTTATAGAAAAATGGTGTAGTATTTGCATATAACTTGTGCACATCCTCTCATATACTTCAGATCGTCTCTAGAATACTCATAATACCTAATACAATGTAAATGCTAAGGAAATAGTTGTAAATACAATATAAACGCTATGTAAGTAGTTGCTGGTGTGCAGCAAATTCAAGTTTTGCTTTTGGAGCTTTCTGGAATTAAAATCTTTTTTCTTTAATTTAATTTTTTTATTTAAATTTTTCTTGGAGTAGAGTTGATTTACAATGTTGTGTTAGTTTCAGTTAGAATCAGTTATACATATACATATATCCACTCTTTTTTAGATTCTTTTCCCATATAGGCCATTACAGAGTATTGAGTAAGAGTTCCCTGTGCTTTACAGTAGGTCCTTATTAGTTATCTATTTTATATATAGAAGTGTGTATATATGTCAATGCCAATCTCCCAATTTATCCCTCTGCCCCTCTTACCCCCTGCTAACTGTTAAGTTTGTTTTCTACATCTGTAACTCTATTTCTGTTTTGTAGATAAAGTTCGGTTGTGCCTTTTTTTTAGATTCCACATATAAGCAATATCATATGATATTTGTCTTTCTTCGACTGACTTACTTCACTCAGTATGACAATCTCTAGGTCCATCCAGGTTGCTGCAAATGGCATTATTTCATTCTTTTTTTATGGCTGAGTAATACTGCATTTTATATATGTATCACATCTTCTTTATCCATTCCTCTGCCAATGGAAATTTTGGTTGTTTCCATGTCCTGGCTGTTGTAAATAGCGCTGCAATGAGCATTGGGGTGTAGGTAGTTTTTTGAATTGTGGTTTTCTCCAGATATATGCCCAGGAATGGGATTGCTAGATCATACGGTAGCTCTGTACTTAGTTTCTTAAAGAACCTCCATACTGTTCTCCGTAGTGGCTGTACCAGTTTACATTCCCACCAAGAGTGTAGGAGGGTTCCCTTTTCTCCACACCCTCTCCACCATTTATTGTTTGTAGACTTTTTCATGATGGCCATTCTGACTGGTGTGAGGTGATACCTCATTTTAGTTTTGATTAGGTTGTAGCTGCAGATACAGGATGAAAAGATACACAGAGCCGACTATAAGTTGATCCATCCAGTGGCAGAAAGACCTTGTTTCAGTTTGGGAGATCTCTAGGAGCTTTCCCAGCTCCAGCATCCCCGAGGGTTTGGCTGAAACCTCTGTTGTATCTGCATCACAGTTCAGCTTCTCCCATAGCCCTATCCTGCTTTCCTCACTTCATTCCAGACGTGGTTCCAGAGATGGCAGACTCCCCAGTAAACTTCCTGTGTGCACCTTGCCATCTTACTTAGTGTCTGTTTCCTGGGGAGCCCAACTAAAACAGAAGATTGAACCAATGGAAAGACATGTCATGTTTTTTGGATGAAAGGTTTCAATACCATATGTTAATCGTAGTTAAGTTTTAAGTTCATTGCTGGCCCCAGTAAACATTCAGACAGCTTTTGTAAATGAGATCGGTGATTCAAAAGTTCATATGGAAAAAGAAATAAGCAAGAATATCCAGGGAAATGCAAAGAGGATGTTATTGGTCCAGCGAATTCTGTACGTCAGGACAGCTACATCTCCAACCTCACAACTGTTAAAGAAACAATCATTTATAGCCAAGTAATTTTTCTTTAGAATTTATTTTTTAGTCATGTTTATCCTGTGTTGAGATAAAATAGTCAGATATAACCAGATTATATATAAATGATGGTAATTTTTAATAATGTAGTGAAATTCTGAAAGAATTGATTCATCACCAAGGTGTTTTGTATCCAACTTTGTTACCAACTAGCTCAATCTGGTTTGGTGTACAACCTTATATTCTTATAGGAAACATACTCATGGCAGAGTATTGTTTTATTAGTACTAGTTTTTGCTTGTAGTGATACATTCTATAATGCTAACGCAGTTATATGAAATAATGGGGCATCATCGTTAATTTTCAGGAAAAGATCAAGATAGTAAACATCTTCAGAGGCAGAGGATTATGCAACTCAACTACAAAGGAATTAATTGTCTCTCACATGGTTTACATTTTCCTGTTTTTTAAAAGCAGTAATAAGTCATCAGTCATAAGTACTGACCTCTAAGTAGTCAGTAACTGATCAGTAAGTCAGTAACCTACTGACCTGGAAGCTCAAACTCTAATTTCTCTGTTTGATTAAGGCAGTGATTATTTCTTGAATTTCTTCACAGGGAAAATGAATACCCGTTAAATGACAAAATCATGTCCACAAACTGTATGGTGTTTCAGACTGAAGGTGTGAAGGCCAGAGAAATTTGGTTGGTCATTAAAACGGTACTGGGGCTAAAACAATTGCTATTTGTAATTGTTGCACCAGTTCTTTATGCTTTCTTTGTATGCAAAGACAATGTGGCTATTTCAAGAAAATAATGAGTTGATAATATGGGGTGAGATAAAAGCAATTTCTTCTTTACAAAGAATCCAACTCTCTTATTACTTCTATAAGCTAAAGTATCTTTACCTTTGCCTGTCTCGCTTTACACCCACTACTGGGAAATTTTTAAAAAAGATTGGGATGTACTTGCAAATCGATAGCTACTCCAACTGGAAAATAGGCACCTATATAGATATCCTTGTGGCTAAAGCTTTATTTAAGAAAAAACTCTTTTCTAGGATGACTACTCTGCCACCTGTATGCTGTGTTTCTGTTCAAGGGTAGTATTATGCTTTGTGTCAGTCCAGGACTTCGCTGGCCCCATGTAACTTTGTGATTCCGTTTATCCTTAACCCAGACTCTGCTCCAACCAAGCCACTAGATAGGCTTCTGTTGCTGCTGCCCATTCTTGGTGTTAAACTCCCACCTCAGTGGCATCTCGACCAACCTTTCTCTTATCCACATTTATCACTTCCTTCAAGAACCAGCTCCCACATTTTCTCCCTCCAAGAACAAGGCCTGCTTTTACTTTACCTTTTTGAGCTCTCACACTTTTTAAGTTTTCCTTTTCTTCTTGCTCATGTCTATTCTGCAGAACTTAAAGCTTCATGTTTTATCTATCCCAGTTAAACTCAAGGAGCACTGTGTTGTGTTTTCTTTTGTGCACCTAAAGAACTCATTTATTCACATAGTAGTTACTTGATACATGCTGTTTACTGTGAATTTATTTCTAGAGATGATTATTGTCTCTTCAGTATTGATTTTTTCTTTTACCTTGAGCTGAGATGGAGTGAAGGCAAAGTAATTGCAAATTTCGGGCTTCCCTGGTGGCGCGGTGGTTGAGAGCCCGCCTGCCGATGCAGGGGACGCGGGTTCGTGCCCCGGTCCGGGAAGATCCCACATGCCGCGGAGCGGCTGGGCCCGTGAGCCATGGCCGCTGAGCCTGCGCATCCGGAGCCTGTGCTCCGCAACGGGAGAGGCCACAGCAGTGAGAGGCCCGTGAACCACAAAAAAAAAAAAAAAAGTAAAATAATTGCAAATTTCAACTTCCTGAATAGTCATTGACTGAGGTGACTGTAAATGAATCACACTATTTCCACTACTCTGGCTCTACTTTCTCATCTACCATTATCCCCAGCCTCTTCCAGTCTCAGCTGCTGTGTCAAGTTGTATCAGTGCCCAAGGTTCAAATGCTTTATCAAAATAACAAGTCACCAAGAAGTGTAGTTGGTTTTGCAGATAGTTTTGCCACCGTGTTTCTTTAAATTGAAATAGTTGTTGAATTTGGGCCAAAGATGACCCAAATATAAAAGGAAAGCAATCTGCTAGCGGGAGTTGTAGGGGGAGGTATCAGCGTCCACCGTGGCTCATTCAAATCCAGTCACTTGATGCTCAATCTCTGAGGAAAATGGAGACGGTGATCTGGTGAACATAGTGTTCTGAGTGGCTACAGCTGTGTGGGCAATGAAGTTCTGAAACTTTAAAGGCCTGGAATCTAATACTGCTCAGATATATTTGTGGAATAAACAGGTGAATGAAAAGGAATGAATAAATGGTATTTGTCGGTTTCTGTTTCACAGAGGGTCAACCATGTCAGAGAAGACATGGGTAAAAATCTCTGTAATAAGGCAAGCTTAATGCTGACAACCACTACCCATAATATTAGCAGGAACACAGCTGTTAGAAACTGGCCTAGGAAGCTCAAAGCACCCTGAGCAAAATTAAAAATAAATGTGCAAATGGGATTATTTTTCTGTCGCATTGTAAATCTATGTGCAATATATAAATATGGCCATCTGCCTTCCTTTGAGGAAAAAACTATTAACCAGTAAATTCCTAGTGTAGGAATGAGTTTTGTTCTCCTGCCCTTTTCTGCCATCTTTCCTTCGACATTCCAAAAGTTTCACGTGAAAGGTTATTGGTATTCTGGTGGCAGGCTTTAAATCACAGCACACAGCTAAATGGGTCTTCATTTGAAACCTTTCTTTAGCATAAAGGTAGAGAATGATTTGTTTTGCATCACGATGACAGAGAAGTAGAAACAAGTTTGAAGTCACAAAATGAAACATGGTTTGCTAACTTATAACTAACTTTTCTAGACATTACCTATTTCTTGAGCCTGTTATGAGTAAAGTTCTGTCAAATGCTATGGATTAATTTGAAAAAGAACATGTTTGAGCACCTGTCCTCAAAGAGAATGCAGTCTAGGGCTTCCCTGGTGGCGCAGTGGTTGAGAATCTGCCTGCCGATGCAGGGGACACGGGTTCGTGCCCCGGTCCAGGAAGATCCCACATGCCGCGGAGCGGCTGGGCCCGTGAGCCATGGCCGCTGAGCCTGCGCATCTGGAGCCTGTGCTCCGCAACGGGAGAGGCCACAACAGTGAGAGGCCCGCGTACAGGGAAAAAAGCCGGTAAATAAATTCCACATAAGTGATGCAAATAGCAGAAAAGCACAATTGCAGGTGAGTTGTGATAAGGATGACATTTTGTAGGCAACTCAGAGAAGGCTTGTGCCTTCACAGTAAAAATAGCTCTCTGAAAACAAGTACTGTAAGTCAGTCTTCTTTAAACACCATTTTGGCATGTGAGTGATAACCATGTTAGATGATATTTTTCCGAATAAGAAGAGGGGTTATATATGAGGCATATAGGGGCAATAATGTGGTGGCAAAAATAATCATTCCACTGACAAGTCATGCGGTCCACACTTGGCCAGAAGCACAAATGTCAGTGTAACACCTATGTTGAGCAATTGAAACTCAGGGAAGGTAATCATAAAACAACTTTATATTAATTTCCTCTCTCCATTGAAATTCATCTTTGGGGCTTCTTCTTTCTCTGTTCCTGGCAGGCCCCATACCATTTCTCTTTACTCTCAAATAATAAAAGAAATAAGAGCCAGGTTCAATCACAAAACCCAGGCTCAGTTCAGTAATAAGCATGATTAATACCATCAAAAACAAGTAATTTTCAGAACCCCAAATCTGTTTAAAATTTAGACTCCTCTCCCCTCCCCGGAGGCAGGTGTGAAGTCTACCGAAAGGACGAAGGGGTTGCCGTCTTCTCTCTTGCCACATCTGAGCTTTCATGCTCCTTCCACTAGCTTGTTCACCGTAACAGTTTCTGACCACTTGGGGTTGGTGCCTGGCGAAGGAGGAGATAAAAGTTGTTACAAAGTGTGGTACTGCACTGATACGGGTCGAGAATTGATGTTGGTGCTTTCTGGATGTTGTGGGTGTTTAAAGCTACTGGTCTCTCCCTATCCCTACCCCTATCCTGAACGTTTCATGGCTTCTTTGGAGAATTCCCCTATTTCTGAGGATTTTTTCCTGGGAGTCCCTTTGGAAGGGTCAAATACATCTCCATTCTGGCTTGATGACTGACTCCTTCCTCTGCTGTTAGGAATCCAGTCATACCTCTAGTTTCTTTCTCCAGGTAGTCTTCTTGGATGGGCCTTAAGAAGAACCATGTGTAATATTCCATTGTATATATGTACCACGTCTTCTTAATGCATTCTTCTGCTGATGGATATTTAGGTTGCTTCCATGTCCTGGCTATTGTAAATAGTGCTGCAATGAACATTGGGGTGCATGTGTCTTTTTGAATTATGGTTTTCTCTGGGTATAAGCCCAGGAGTGGGATTGCTGGGTCATATGGTAGTTCTCTTTCTAAATTTTTGAGGAACCTCCATACTGTTCTCCACAGTGGCTGTACCATTCCCACCAACAGTGCAATAGGGTTTCCTTTTCTCCACATCCTCTTCAGCATTTATTGTTTGTAGATTTTTTTTTTTTTCCTGCTGTGCGGTCCTCTCACTGCTGTGGCCTCTCCCGTTGTGGAGCACAGGCTCCGGACGCGCAGGCTCGGCGGCCGTGGCTCACGGGCCCAGCTGCTCCGCGGCATGTGGGATCTTCCCAGACTGGGGCACGAACCCGTGTCCCCTGCATCGGCAGGCGGAGTCTCAACCACTGCGCCACCAGGGAAGCCCTGTAGATTTTTTGATGATGGCCATTCTGACCAGTGTGAGGTGATACCTCATTGTAGTTTTGATTTGCATTTCTCTAATAGTAATGCTGAGCAGCTTTTCATGTGTTTGTTGGCCATCTGTTATGCCTTCTCTTGAGAAATGTCTGTTTAGGTCTTCCACCCATTTTTTCATTGGGCTGTTTGTTTTTTTGACGTTGAGCTGCATGAGCTATTTGTATATGTTGGAGATTAATCCCTTGTCGGTTACTTTGTTTGTAAATATTTTCTCGCATTCTGAGGGTTTTTTCACTTTGTTTATGGTTTCCTTTGCTGTGAAAAAGCTTTTATGTTTAGTTAAGTCCCATTTGTTTATTTTTGTTTTTATTTTCATTACTCTAGGAGAAGAGTCAAAGATCTTGCTGCGATTTATGTGAAAGGGTGTTCTTCCTACGTTTTCCACTAAGAGTTTTATAGTATCGGCCTTACATTTAGGTCTTTGATTCATTTTGAGTATATTTTTGTGTATGGTGTTAGGGAGTGTTCTAATTTCATTCTTTTACATGTAGCTGTCCAGTTTTCCCAGCACCACTTTTGAAGAGACTGTCTTTTCTCCATTGTATATTCTTGCCTCCATAAAAAGGAACGAAATAGTGCTATTTGCAGAGACATGGATAGACCTAGAGACTGTCATACAGAGTGAAGTAAGTCAGAAAGAGAAAAACAAATATAGTATAATATCGCTTATACGTGGAATCTAGAAAAATAGTACAGATGAACTTACTTGCAGAGCAGAAATAGAGATACAGATGTAGAGGACAAACGTATGGATACCAAGGGGGGATGGGAGGTGGGATGAACTGGGAGATTGGGATTGACATACATACACTACTATGTATAAAATAGATAACTAATGAGAACCTACTGTATAGCGCAGGGAACTCTACTCAGTGGTCTGTGGTGACCTAAATAGGAAGGAAATCTAAAAAAGAGGGGATATATGTGTACGTATAACTGATTCACTTTGCTGTACAGCAGAAGTTAACACAACATTGTAAAGCAACACTACTCCAATAAAAATTAATAATAATAAAAAAAGAACCATGGTGGCCTTCTCTCATAGAAGGCCTGCGTGGTCCAAGGGAATCACTCACACACACATCTGTGTGTGCAAAGTTGTTAAGGACTAGATGTTGAACACCTCCTTTGAACAATTTTCACTTGATCATTTTTTATCAGATTTTTCAAAATTTATCGATTTTTTAATCAGATTTTCTATCTGACCCTTTTTTGTGGCAGGATTGTCTATGAGTCACAGCTGAAACGTAACATCTTAACATCTCTTTTTATTAGTATGTTAAGAGAATAAGCTATATAACTTTGAGTCAGTTAACTCTTCTAAGCTCTAGTTTTCTAGTCTTTTTTTTTAAGATTAAATGATTATGTTTAGCCCTTAGCTCATAGTAAGTGACCAATATGTAAGAGCTGTTATTATTTAGCATTTGTAGAATCATTGTGCTTGAGAATAAGAAAAATGCACATTTATGTACACTCTCTGAAGATGTAGTCAGTCTTGTAATTATCATGGTACCCTGAGATTTCAAAATAATAAATTTATATCTAGCGACTTGAGTATTTGCTGAAATGTTTATTCTCTCTTGTGCAAGGTTTGGATGTCTTCAATATTTTATTTGCTGTCTTAGTGCTCATTTTTCCTCTTTTCTAACTGCTCACTTTACTTGAAGGGGAAAAGGAAGGGGGTTTATTAACATGCTCTGATGTATATGTCCTTTCCTAACATTGCTTTTTACAGGAAAAATGTTTTTTGGTGATAGAAACAGAGTGGTGTGAATAGGGTAACAGTAAATCTGTCCTAAAGCCACTTTCCAACTGTAAATCATCATTATGGAGGATTGGCTTTCTCCTCATGGTGACACTTTACCCAGTGAAGTGACCGGAAGGATTGGAAGTGATTTCTACAGTATCAGCCTCTTTGGCATGATTCATTTCTGCCCTCATCTCAGCCTGAAAGTGGAAGGTCAGTTTCTGGTACTGAGGATGAGGATGGCAGCCCCATCGCAGTGAAATCTCCAGACATTACTACACCTCCCACATTGTCAGCTTCCCCTAGATAAAAAAATTTTTAAAGCTGTTATTTGGTTTTGTCAGTGCTACTTTAAATTGAATCTGTTTTGCATTCCTCGCTTGTAGGTTTGGTAGCCGTAATCTAATAAAGCAATAGGCTAATTCTTTAAATTACTAGGAATTCACAAAGATACCTTAAGTAATGATATGCTTCATACAATTATATCTTATGTTTTTACAGAGAGATGAATCATTTTTAAATTAAAATTAGTATCAAACATTGGTTGGATGTTAATTTTTTTGTTTGTTTTAAACCTTTGTTGTCAAATAAAACACAGGTCCCGAAAAACCATACCAAACAAATGTGTAGCTTAACGGCTTATTTCAAGTGAAAAGCTTATTACCACCATCCAGGTCAGGAAAGAGAATGTTTTCAGCCACCCTCCCTGTATGTGCTTTATCCTAATCTTACCTCTTTATTCAGCCAGACACAATCACTGTCCTAACTTTTATAGCAACTAATTCCTTGAATTTCTTTATTGTTTTATCATCCAAGGGTTTGTCCCTAGAAGCAATAGTTTTATCCAGTTTTTATTTTATAATGAAAAAAATTTCTATTAATCTGTAATTTCCCCTTCTATAACTTTCTTTGCTTTATCATTTGTTTGCTAAAGAATATAAATCCCTGCCCCGCAGGGTTTCTAAGCTTGGATATTGCAGACTGCATACCCTAGGTGCTGTTCAACGTGTTCCTCTGTCTTCTGAATTTCCTAAAATTGGGCAACTAGCTGGATCCAGAGGATTTCCCAGAATTGAGTACAGTCCCCTTGACAAGATTTTAGGTGTCTTCTTTAGGAGGGCAAAATGTCTACTTGTTTCTCTTTCTGTGATTTAAATAGCTGTTGATGTTCAATGCCTAGATTTATACATTTAGGTAGTTGTTAAATTTGGTGGTATTCTGATTCCGTAAATTTTTTTTCATTATTAAATAGAATACTTATAAAAATGGACGCTTTCTCTTAGATACTATCTGGCTACCCAATGCTTTCATTTCTATAGGACAAGAAGGATCATTGCTTGATTTTTAAAATCAGTGTTTAAGAAAGTTAATTGGATTCTTATCCTCCAAATGTAACATATAGCCATTAAAAAAATACTTATTGTTTAGTAACTTGTGTTTCAACGTATTTGGGTGGATTTCACCCAGTTGCAATTATTATCACGACTGAAGCTCAAATTGTCCCAACTCTGGCCAGTGGGAGCCTTTTCAGGTTGATTACTAAGTTCTTTTCTTACAATTCTAATAGATTTTGATAGCTCCCTTGCTGTCTAGTGTAACAAGATGCTCCACTTTTATCTTTATTTTCTGCCATAGACTTGGAACTGCCATTCTTGCAAGAAGCTCTGAGTTCTTTTAGTGGAATATGGTATTTCAAGACCAACATATGTATTCATTAGAGAGATTTATTGGTCTGTTGTGTGGTCATTTTTTCTAGGCCTTTTTAGTGGGCAGAGTTAGATAGAATATGCATTTGCGTGTGCACACGTGTGTGTCTGTGTATGCATGACTCATAGGTTCATAGGAATATTTCTAATTCAAATGCATCACAATAGAGTTTTTTAATTTAATGTCTTCTGTATTACATCTGTATTTCCTTTTTGCTACACCATGAAGCCTGCTTCTCAAGGATGTAGGGGATGACAGAATATCCCATACTGGGCACACAGCAATATCACACTAGCAGTACTCAGCTCCAGCGAAAAGACGTAGACCACCGGAATGGATACAAAAACAAGACCTGTATATATGCTGTCTACAAGAGACCCACTTCAGACCTAGGAACACATACAGACGGAAAGTGAGGGGATGGAAAAAGATATTCCATGCAAATGGAAATCAAAAGAAAGCTGGAGTAGCAGTAACAGTACTACTAATATGTAATTGAGATTATTTGTAAAAATTCTTGCATATGTTCTTACCACCACCCCATCTTTAATAGTTGTACTATTTGTAAAATTTCAGAACCTATAGCCATTACCGACCATCTTCTCCCTTTAACCTCCATTTTTAACTGCTTCTTTAATGCTTCCTACCAGTCCTGTGTCAAAGTTTCTCTGGTTATTTTAATTGTCTGAAGATTTTTCTCTATTTTTCAGAAAGGACTTATGGAAATAATATTCTCTGTCTTCCTGCATGTAATAACCATTTGTCTCTGCTCTTTATGTTTGAAAGTCAGTTTTGCTGGGTAAAAAATATTTGGCTCACATTTCTTTCCTTGAGTATCATTAGTGTTACTGTCAGCAAGTCTAGTCGTCTAATTTTATTTCTGTTATAAGAACACTTACTCTTCCTGCCTAGATGCATAAAATATTCTTCTGTGTTTTTTTTACAATTTAAAATCCACCTTATAAGCTCTTTCAATATCTAAGTTTCAAGTGACATTTTAAAACTTTGTGTTTCAGGAAAGTCTTAAGTTTCTAAGAAATTTCTCTTTCTCTTTTTTCTTAACTTTTTAAAAAATTTTTTAATTAAAAAAAATTCTTCCTTTTATCCTCCATTTCTCTTAAAGCACTAACTTCTATGTTTATTTGGTAATGTGTTGTTTCTAATTTAGCCTTCATTTCTGATTTTTTTTTCTAATTATTTCCTGAGTTTAGTCACCTAATTCCTGAGTTTTTCTAATCATGATTTGTGTTGTTCTTTCATATCATTTTCTTAATGCCTTTTAGCTTGTTTTGAAAAAGAAGAGGGTGGCTTGATCTGTTTTGTGGACATGTCTTTCTGGAATGCTCAAAATGTTTTTAGGAATGTTATTTTGATATTTTTTAAAATCATAATAATTTCAGATAGGATTTGACCTTTTTTCCTTCTAATAACTTTGAATAGAATTTGACCTTTTTCTTTTTCTATGCTCAATTTTATTAATTTTACTGGATTCTTAGAAGAGGTTGTGGTTCAAGATAGCTTCTAAAAACACGTTTCCTCTTTTGTTACTTCATTTAGTGTTCACAATATGACTACTCATTCACTGAGATTTCTTGGCTATCTTCTGCCTTCCTACTCCCACCCCCGACTTTCATCTGAAGTTTCTCTTCTCTGCCTTTATTGCCTCTTTCCTGCTCAGTTTTGATTCTGCTTCCAGGAGTTTCTCCTCAGAGTGGGTGTCAGTTTACAGGGATTAGTCTGCTCTGTCTTCTTCATACCTTGATACCAGTCCCTTAAACTTGCCTGCCTTTGGATTGGATAAACCCCTTCCAGTTCAGCTGCTGTTCTCAAGTTGGTCCATCAGACGTCCAGTGATTACCTGGCGGGGTTCTGTTGTTTTCTGGTCCAGTAAATATCTGTTGCTTCCTCCTGCCTTCTCCTTCCCTGGCAATGACTGAAGGAAGATCTGGTGGTGGCTAGTGGTTTGTCCCCATATGCTTGTTTTTGAGGATTGTAGGACAAGTTCTCACCTAGTTTGTTATACATGTTGTCCATGAGTTTTTGGCTTTACTATCTAATTCCTCTGCTCACTTTGATAATGGGGATTTGAAGAAATTCAAAAGCTTTACCACTACTGCCACCTTCATGATTTTCTTTCTAAACATAAGATTTACTAGAATTTTTTCTAATACACAGATATAAAACACACACAAACACACATACAGAATGGTGCATCACAATCTATACATTCCAGTTGTTATTTTTAAAATAATATAAATGTGGGACTTCTCTGGTGGCACAGTGGTTAAGAATCCGCCTGCCAATGCAGGGGACACAGGTTCAATCCCTGGTCCGGGAAAATCCCACATGCTGCAGGGCAGCTAAGCCCTTGTGCCACAACTACTGAGCCTGAGCTCTAGAGCCCACGAGCCACAACTACTGAGCCCGCGTGCCAACTAGTGAAACCTGTGCGCCTAGAGCCCGTGCTCCGCAACAAGAGAAGCCACCACAATGAGAAGCCCGTGCACCACAATAAAGAGTAGCCCCCGCTCGCCGCAACTAGAGAAGGCTCACGTGCAGCAACGAAAACCCAGTGCAGCCAATAAATAAATAAAATAATATAAATGTAATAAAAATATAGAGCACAGAATATATTTTTACTTTTAATCTCAATGAAATTTCAAAATTTGACTAGGTACTGCTCTTGTCATAAAGCTCGCACAGTGAATTCACAGCTGGGGAAATGTTTTTGTTCAAGTTGAAAAACCTAAACAGACAGGTACCATAGGGGCCTTTACTTGAATTTTCCACTTTTTTGCATTAGATACATACAGACAGTACGTCTTTGGTGTCACTTTTTGAATAACACCATCTATTTATAAAAATAGATGAACAATGGGTTGGGTGGGTACCTTAAACATTTGTAATTGAGAGGATAGATAATAAACATTGCCTTATATGTCTTTGCCTTTGAATTTTGAGCCTAGTATATTTGTAAAGTAGAAGCAGATCCCACTTGACATTCTGTAGTTTTTTCAGAAAAGCCATCATCAGCTCCTATTAGTACAGTAGGCCTGTAATGAATACATATCTGATACAATTGCCTTATTTTCAAAAAGTATAGCAGTTGTAAATGGGTTCTGGTGATCCCATCTAGTGAGTATTGTCTTAATAGTTGTACCTGAAATAAAGAAAAAGGGATTAGATTTTTGATACCCCTTTTTATCCTGAAGTATCCCCAAGTGTATAACATAATATTGTAAATCAAAAAGTTTCCCTTGCAGTGCTCACATAATGTTACCCAGTTTTATGTGAGTCTTAAGTGAGAGACTTCTTTTTTAAAGATGTGTTCCACTTACTACTGTATTACCTATTTGTCATCACATTGTTACCAATTAAGCCAGCATAAACATATGCTAACATACTTACACTAAATTGTTCCTCTTTGATAACAACAGTTGATAATCAGAATAGCTTCTGCCACATTCAAAGGAAAAGTGAGATCTCTCCTTGGAGAAGTTTGAGCCGTCAGTGAAATAAGAATAATCACGTTTTCCTCAATATTTTATTTAAGTTGAAAAGGGGAAAAAAGTGAGGAACCAGAACCTTAAAGCTACCTATTGACACTGCCTGAAGAGTCCCATAGTCTCATCAATGAAATCATGATCTTTTCCTGCATCCTTTTCCAACAAGGAAATTTTGATACCCAGCCAACTTCAGAGGGCAGTTTGAAAGTTGACTACTTTCCTTCTTTCAAGGGCTGGTTTCTGAGGTCCAAATGTGTCTCAAGGCTTCGTTCATTGTAGATGGAACTCATATGTTGGGAACTATTACAGAGGAAAACCCATCAGCTCTGGAGTCACAAAGCCCTTAGTTCCATCCTGGCTCAAAATCCTCCTTATCTGAACTGGAACAAGTTACCTTCCTTCCTGGTTCTATTTCTTCACGTATAAGGTAGGTCTAGGGACTTCCCTGGTGGCACAGAGGTTAAGAATCTGCCTGCCAATGCAGGGGACATGGGTTCAATCCCTGGTCTGGGAAGATCCCACATGCCGCGGAGCAGCTAAGCCCGTGTGCCACAACTACTGAGCCCGCGTGCCGCAACTACTGAAGCCCATGTGCCTAGAGCCCATGCTCCGCAATGAGAAGCCACTGCAATGAGAAGCCTGTGCACCGCAACAAAGAGTAGCCCCCGCTCGCCGCAACAAGAGAAAGCCCACGCACAGCAACGAAGACCCAACGCAGCCAAAAATAAATAAATATGTCTAAGGATTTCTTATTTAGAGTGTATTATCTAGATTTAGCGTTTGGCACGTTACATATTGTAGACATTTAAAAATATACCCATTTCCAGGGCTTCCCTGGTGGCGCAGTGGTTGAGAGTCTGCCTTCCGATGCAGGGGACATGGGTTTGTGCCCTGGTCCAGGGAGATCCCACATGCCGCAGAGCGGCTGGGCCCGTGAGCCATGGCTGCTGAGCCTGTGCGTCCGGAGTCTGTGCTCTGCAACGGGAGAGGCCACAACCGTGAGAGGCCCGTGTAATGCAAAAAAATAAAAATAAAAAAAACCCGTTTCCTTGTCATATACAAAAGCGTACATCTTCCAAAGTCATGTAGGAAATATACGTGGTTTGAAAACCTCCCGAGATGACTTTATATGCTCCCAGTGCTCCTGAAGAAGATTTGTCAGGGAGAGGTAAGGCCTCTAGGTATTCATGACCAAGCAGCTAAACAAATCAATCTCTTAGATACCAGTCACCAAAAGATGAAATTGAAATGAACTGTTATTGATCATTGTTACTTTATTTGTTTAAATTAATTAACAATTTATTTACTGCTTATAGCCATTATATTTATAAAACATCTGATTATGATTCATTTAAATGTCACCCAAAGCTTAGAAAAGGAAGCTGCATGAGTCTTTTTTGAAGACTAGTATTTAAAAGTGAAGTACTTATTTCTTATGTAAAGAACGGATTTATTGTTTTCACTTTAGGGAAACCCTTAGCATTAGAAAATGTAAACTTACAGAAAGTGGGATTTCTAAAAGCAAAGAGTCCCTGGATGGGACAGACTGCATATTGACATTATGCTAATTAGAGACTTGAATCACTGACACCTGCGTTGCTTAGAGGGACACAGTGCAGCATCAAGGTCTCTGTCCTTTTGTTGATTTAAAATGTTATCCTTGAAATATCAATGTTATAAATATTAATAAAAATACTAAGAGCTTGGCAAGTGGATTCCAGGAAGACTAATGACTTCCAGTTAAATATCAAGTCATTATTCTAACGGACGTTTTACTAGGCAACAAAGATGGAACAAAGCTATAAGCCCTTCATAAAGGTCTTAACAACCATTCAATTGAGACAAAAATTCCATCAACTAGTTGTTTGATCTAAATAGATTGATTGTTTCTAGGTGAATTAATCAGCCTTTGCTTATCATCTCTCAATACCAAAAACAGATCTGGCTGATTTTTTGACTCCTTAATTGGTTGTCTGTCCAGTTGGGGCACAGGTACACCCACACAAGCGTGCACAATTATTTGTGTGAGCCAATAACTTAAGTCAGTTCATCCCCAGGTAGTCTGATGCATGTCAGTGTAAAGGCATCTCAAAAACATAGCATTGAACAAATGAAAAGTAAGATGCATAAAGGATATGTAGGGTAAAATATCATTTTACTGTCCATTTATCAAACTACACTATATGTTGGTAATGGATGTAAATTTATGTAAGTTAAAGTATGGAAGGTGAGTAGGAAGGATGCATATGAAGTGTGCAAGACTTGTGCCTAAGAAATGGTTGGAGGAATGGGATGTGTAACAAGAGGCAAAAAACGAGGGGCCGTGTGATCGATAATGACAGTACACCGTAAAAGGTATAGCATGATTGATCAGAGTAATCCTATGTTAGAATATAAAAGCGGGGATATTTGCAATTTATCTTTGTATTAGAATATGGGCATTTTTCAAACTGACTTGCACTTATTTAGCATTTAGAATGACATATGGTGTCATTCTGTTTCCTGTGTGTCACGTCAAATGTGGAAATGCTAGGCCTCCTGAAGAAAGCATCACCCTTCCACTTGTTCCTCAAAAATCCTTTTTATGTGAACTAGTTGCCAGGCCAAATTATACTACACGCACTGACTAGCCTGAGTGTCTGTGCCAGTGAGGAATGTTTTGTTACTTCATGAAATTGTGTGCTATAAATACCTTCTACCACTAATGGGTTTAGGGTAAAAGTCCATAGTTAGGACATTGTCAATTCAACTTCATCATTAAAACAATAGTTAGCGGAACAGATTTTACCTGGGAAACACAAAATAACACAGAGAACATTGTACCCCTAATATTTTAGGAATATATAAGATAATTAAATACATATAGCACTCTCAGTGAGAAAGACTGTAGAGTTATTGTCAGAACTCCCAAGGATGAATGCAAATCCATTTAATATTAATCATATTCTAATTTGCTTTAAAATTAGGAGATCTCAACAGTGCAACTTGATTGTCAACCTGACTTTGTCCCTACTTACATTCTGAGCCATACAGTGTTTAAATGATTGCATTAAACTCTTTTTGTGTATGTTGTATATTTTACTCTATAGCTGTCTGTGTGGAGTAGTAACTTTCAAGGGCCATTTTTCCCCCTTTAAGCCCGGTGTTTTGAATACAGTACAAAAAATGTAATAAAACTGTAGCCTATTCATGCAGATGCATTCATTTCACAGAGGTCTTCCTTTGAGATCAATCAAACCAAGAAAGAGAAAATTCTCTGTAGTCAACAAAATATACAGTGCATGTCTCTGTTTCTTGTCAAGTACCTCAGATCTGCATTTAAGGATGGCCTAAAACCCCTTTAACAGACTTTACGAAGGAAAAAAAAAACGGCATGAGTAAAAAAAATTGTAAATAATTGCCCATTTCTATAGCAAGGTTCAAACTTCTCTCTTGAAATGGTGAACCAACTCAAATAACAACATTAGGGAATGTCCTTGTTTAGGGATAATTAATGGCCTTGTACTTTTCTCGCTGTTTATTATGTACAGTCAAATAGGAAAGGAAAATGTTAAAAGCTCAAAGGCTAAAGCTGAAATGTATACAGCAGATTTATACGTGTTCAGTTTTTGTTTTGAGAAGGCGCTCATTTTAATTCCATGTGTCATTTTTATTATGCAGAACAAAGAAAAATACATTAGTTACTCATGCAGAAGCTGCAAGCATCTTTGAAGGAAAAGCTTTAAGTTGTGTCAGATCTATTGAGGTATCTTCAACTTAATATACTCAAATGACTGAGTTAGTTTTGCACTTCAAACTTTAGGGTGGGTAGGTAATTAAGGAATGTTTGTCACCAATGACCCAGTAACAACATAAACCCACAATACATAGTTGTGCTCAGATATTCTAAAATATTTAGAATACAAACAGAATGCTAGAAAATATTGTACAATTTAGGGAAAAAGACTAACATTGTTACTTCAGTGGTTGATGATAGCAATTGACTGGTGAAATAGTTTGCACAAAACTTTTTCTGAATGCAGTTTCAGTAATATGGAACTGTACGTTCTGAGAAATACGGGAAGATGTAGGAAATTGTTGCATAAACTGCTCTGACTAAAGTAGGCATTGTGATGAAGTATAATGTCCTCAAGTAAACAGTTATTATGTTAAGAATGGAGAAGCAATCCCACAACGTAAGTATTTTGCCTTGGCAGCTCTACTTTTATTGTCCCCTCCTTACATTCCCTGGGATGGTACATTCCTGCCGTGCACAAGCTTACAAAAATGGGCGAGGGGCTAATACATATACAGTAAAAGTCTGTAGAGAAAATATTACTTTTTAGAGAACAGCTAAATGCTACATAGGTCTAATTTCTTTACCTTGACCGAAGACTGTTAATGAACACTGCATCCAGATGAGACATCTCAGTCGACTGAAAATATTTCTGTGACATAAATTGTACCAGCTAGCAGATGTCAGCCCACGAATCACCTTTTGAAACCAGCAAGGAGAGAAAATTATCACAGAACCCACTCAGTAATTCCTAAATAACCCTCAGGACGCTGTGCATCAGGTTAAACATACTTCCTCAAACACCTCTCTCCTGTGTTCTTTCTTCAAGCCCTCACTTCTCGCATAGGCTTTCAGCTCTGCACTGAATAGATCTCAAAATTTACTCACAATAAGGTAATCAAGACTTGACTACAAAAAAAAAAGTATGTGTATTTAAAAATATCAGTTATCTTATGCATTCCAAATAATAGTTTTTCTTTCACCTCAGTAGTTACTGATTTTCCTTAAAATATTTTAAAACAAGTTCCTATGACTTGTCATACGTTCTTTTTATTATCTTTAGTGTGGTAAGATTTTATTCTCAAGAGCAGAATTTGATTTGGTGTGAAGTCTTATAGATTAGATAGATGTTGAAGATTTGTGATACAGTAAGTCCCCTACATACGAATGAGTTCTGTTCCGAGAAAGCGTTTGTAAGTCCAACAAAGTTAGCCTAGGTACCCAACTAACTCACTCAGCTATATGGTACTGTGCTCCAATAGGTTTATTATACTTTTTACACAAATAATACATAAACAAACACAAAAAATAAAGAAAGCATTTTTAATCTTACAGTACAGTACCTTGAAAAGTACAGTAGTATAGTACAACAGCTGGCATACAGGGGTCGGCATCGAGGAAACAGGCAAGAAGTAAAGATACTGTACGACTGTACTCTATGCAGTACTGTACAGTAAAGTACACAAAAGCACAACCACTTGTAGAAGGTGCACGCACGTGACAAAGTACACCAGACTCGTGAATTAACTTATGTGATTGGACATGTGAATGCGTATTCGCATCTTTGAAGGCTCACAACTTGAAGGTTCATATGTAGGGGACTTTATTCTTCTGATTTAAGAGAAAAAAAATAGAATAGCGATGAGTTTATCTTGCAGCTTAGGAACTAGTCCGAAAGGCAGTTCCCGAAGAGGTTTACAAAACATTTTGAGTAATAGAAACATTTTGGAATGAATCTGTAGCCTTAAAATGTGTCTACTCTGAAAACCAAGATGGTGTGCTTGTCTTTAGAACCCCCTTCCTGATGCCTTCAAGTCTATTAGAGAATTTCCATTACCTAGGTGTCGAGTTGATCACCTGGAAGATATGTGGGTTCTCTACCTGTTAAACTGTCATTTATATACTCCAGATGATATCCCTAGGTTTTGAGAAACTGTTGAAGCATGTCACATTGACTGCTACTGGGAAGTAATGAATATACTCAGCAATTCAGTATTTTACAGTCTTATTAATTTTTAGCATTAAAGTCAGATATCTCAAGTTCAAATTTCAATTCCATCATTTCTTAACTATGTGACTTTTGGGCACTTTATTTAAATGTTCTTGACCTTATTTTCTTCATGTATAAAATGGGAATAATAATTATTCCTGCTTTGTAGGACTGTGGTGAGAAACAAATGAATTAATTCATATAAAGTATTAAGTCTTGGCACATAAAACACATTTAATAAATATTCGATAGACTTGTTGATTTTGTGGTGATATTTTGTAAATACTGTGTTTTAAAGCATTATTCTTCCTGCTTGGCTTTTCATCTTAATAAGATAATAACCTTTTTAACAAAATAAATAAATAAATGCATAGGTGAAATTCAGACTCAATAAAGACTCAGTAAAAGATTGAGAAGTATTTTGGGGCAGAAAACCCATTTCTACCAAGCTTTTTATTTTATATACTTAAGGCTCACCTTTAGTGAAATTATTTGCTATCACCTCCTGCTTTGGTTACTCCTCATCTGAAAACCTCTCACATAACTGAGGATCACTCTTCCAAATCAGTATGAAGGAGCACAATTTTTAAAGTATATTTTTAAGCATGTTTTTTCAGGCCTATAAATAAAGCCTACCATGTACGCATCTCAAAATGATTTTTAAAAATGTATTGCTCTACAACAAATATTTTTATTATTTATATTTTGATTTCAATTCAAAGAATTCAAAATATACCACTAAATATTTTATTTGAAAGACAAATTATATATTCATTGGATGTGATGAGTATTAAACATTTAAAAATTGTCACATAGATCTCATAATGCAATTGATAAATGAAGAAATGGCAAATAAACATCTAATCTTACCAAGTTATAAAGATAAGTCTTGTAACCATTTAGACTTCTAGGCATGATATTACCTAAGCTTTCTGGTGTATCTTGACTTTTCAAATAAAAATATGACACAGATAGTTCCTAAAGGAATGTAAAGGGACTGCATATTTTTAAAAGTGTATTTATTCTTTGATTTAGAAAGTGTAGGGATTTTTTTTCTGGATTACCATGACTAGTTCAAAGGGTGGGAAGAGATGTCTGAAATTTAAAATAAAAAAGATTGTGTGGGGAGATTTTTTTTGAAAATTAATAGCAAAAATAGATTTTCCAGGTAATCACTTGACTTGATATTATCTGTGAATGATTACAAACACAGAATACAGAAATGCATTGTTTTAGCTTGAGTTTCCCAGAAAGTAGAGGCTGAAGCAGATGGCTTGTATGTTGCTGCTTTATTGGTGAGTGTAATCTTAGGGGACAGGAGTGAGGGACAAGGCAGTGAAACAGGAAGGAGAGAAGACAAATGATGATGTCTTATATAGTTGGCCACTCTAAAGTACGATGGATTGCTTAATCCCACAGCAAAGTCCTCCTAGAAGCCATAGATGCTGTGTCTCAGCACAATCCATCGGGGAAAAAAGGGAGAATCATTTGTCAAATGGCTTTCTTCTCTTATTGGTTAAAGGTTCACCCCAAGAGTGAAACACCTTGCGTGTCTGGTTTCCAGGACAGAGAATGCAAGGGTTATGGAAACAGTCTGATGGTCTGAGATAAAGCACTATCAGAATGTGCGTGCATGAAGTGACTGGGCCAGGAGACAGGCGAGGCCTTATTATTTTTGAATCATAATGAATTCAGAGGAAAAATTATCAACCATATTTTTGCTTTTTTTTTTTTTTTTTTTTTTTGCGGTACGCGGACCTCTCACTGTTGTGGCCTCTCCCTTTGCGGAGCACAGGCTCCGGACGCGCAAGGCTCAGCGGCCACGGCTCACGGGCCCAGCCGCTCCGCGGCATGTGGGGTCTTCCCGGACCAGGGCACGAACCCGTGTCCCCTGCATCGGCAGGCGGACTCTCAACCACTGCGCCACCAGGGAAGCCCTTGGTAACTTTTTAATGTGTTTTCTCTCCATCACTTTTTCTGTGCCCAGCTTGAATTCATTTTATGTAAATATGTTCTCTACCAGCCAGTATTGTGTTTGGCTTTAAATATAGAAGTGAAGAAATAGATTTATCACACGTAACACGAAGTTTGAGGACAGGCACCTGAGAACTAGACAGGCAGCTCATGTATGCACTGAAGAACCAGACTCCTGCCTCTGCTCCACATTCCTTACTGATGGCTGTGCCAGGCTATTCCTCTTCATCACTTTTTAGTCAAAAAAGACAGAGTAAAAAAAAAAAAAAAAAGACAGAGTAAAAGAGACAGTTCATGAATAATTCTGTGTATCTGTTTTTTTAGATAAAACTTAGTTACATGAGGTAACTTAAAGCATCTACTACATGAATATATTTTACATATATTTTTTAATGCACATTATTTTAAAAACCTACTTTTAATGATATACCAAAGTGCATCTTCCTCAAGAGTTAGGTTCAAATTTTAGGGCCTAAGGAGAAATTTCCTATAATCAGAGTCACTCTTAAATTGATTTAACATTCTAAAATGGATCAGTGTAATTCACCACGTTAACAGAATAAAGGAGAAAGCAGTAGTGTGATTATCAATATATGAAGAAAATTCATTTGATAAATCCAATACACCTTCATATTTTTAAAAAAGTCTCAACCAACTAGAAATATAAGGAAATTTCTTTAATATGATAAACACTATTAAATTTTAAAAAGCTACAGTTAATATCATACTTGATAGTAAAATAGTGAACACTTTCTCCCTGAGTCTGGGCACAGAGCAAGTGTGTTCACTATTATATTTAACTTTGTACTAAGAATCGTAGTGCGATAAGACAAAAAAGAAATAAAAGTTATAAAGAAAGACATAACAACACTAATTTTAGCTAACATGATTGTGTACATGTAAAATCAGAATATACAAATTATTGCTGTAAGTTAATATAATAGGTTTGCTAGATTCAAGGTCAATATACAAAAATCTCTGATAATTTCTATAGACTAACCAGATATTAGATAATAAAATTTAAAAAAATACCATTTACAGTAGCATAAAAGTATTAAACTTATACAAATAAATCTAATGTAAGATATGCAAGTCCTTTACCTTGAAAACCTCAAAACATTGCTGAGAGAAATTAAAGACTTAATAAGTAGCTATACCATCTTCTAGAATTAGAAGACTCAATATTGTAGTTCTTTTGTTTGAATTCTCTTTGCTTTCTCTTATTCTCTTCCCTTTACTTTTTGTCCTTTCTCCATTTCGTCCTTGTTTTTGTGAGGTAAGCAACATTTCATCACAACCTCATGAAAACTGTCTCATGTAGCATTTTCCTTCATGAAAGTACATTTATGAATCTTGGATCGCACCAGTAAATTTATAGCACATAGATGCAATATTAAAAATGATAGTATGTCTCCTAGGCCAGTGTACAAAATCCTGTTTAATTCATAATATAATTTATATATTTTATTTTACAATAAAATTTGGAGAAAGAAATTTGTTCCAACATTGATAATAAAATGAAGATCAAAATATAATGAGGATTTTTATTACAAATTCTTGAGCTAGAGGAAAGTAGATTTAATGAAATGAAAATGAGATAAAGCTGCAAATTAATGAACTCTCTGACTGCCAGGCACCTTGTGAGTATTTTATTCTCACAACTCTAAGCCTTACCTGTAAGGTATACATTGTTCCTGTTCTGCACACAAGTACTCTGAAGCTCAACAAGTTTAACTTATCTAGAGTCAAATAGCTCAAAAAAAAAAATCTGAATATGAATCTATACTTGAGTATGACCAGTCCTACAACCCATATTGTTTCCTCTGTGCAGTGCTTTGAAGAGTCATAGGAAATTTCATTTCACTTTCAAAGACTTCATGCCCAGTACCTTCCTGGATTTCCTGAAGGGAAGGAACTCTGAGGTAACTTTTTTCCAAACCCATTGCTTTACAATTGAGAAAACTAAGGCAAAGAGAAGTTGAGGGACTCATTACATATGGGCAGAGTCAATCCCAAATTCTGTTCCTTTAGATTCTGGTAGCTGCCTTCCTATTTCCACTGCGGTGACAAAATCCAAATCCTTGTTGTTATCTCTTGCCTGCACTGCTGCAGTAACCTCCTCGCTGGTCTCTCTGCCTCCAGTTAATAATCCTGTATGCTGCTGCTTGAATAAACATATTAAACACAAATATTTGTTACACTAAAATGGGATAATAATACGGTTGTGAGGATTAAAAGGGATAAAACATGTAAAGTTCTTAATACAGGGCTAAGCACTTAGCATCAAATAAATACTTGCCATTATTATTTTCCTGTGCAGAGGCCATAAACGACATTCCATCGTTCATAAAGGGAAGATACTTTCTCTGGGAAGAGGGTTCGCGTGCAAGTGATTGCCTAAGGAAACGCTGCCTGGAGAAATGGGTAGCGAAGTGGAGGAATCAGGACAGGGAAGGAGAATATCCATGAATGCATTCAGGTGACACCTCCAGCACCAACTGGATCTCATAGGAGCTCTGAAGTATATATTACACCTCAAAGTTTATTCCACCTTGAGGCAGGGGAGATGGGTGGCTTTATATTATTGGTCAGTCATTGGCTGTGAGCCACCCTGGGAGAGACGTAAACTCCCAGCCTTTCTGTCTCTTGGCCTGTATGGTCAAAGTCTCTGACATAACCCAAGTGACATCCTCAGGAAAAGGTTTTAGGAGCAAGCCAATAGAAGCAAAGCATACAGGCCAGGGGACGGGTGCACAGGACTGCGAGAAGGGTAGGCAAGAGTGCCAACAATGTCCAGCACCTTCCTCTGTATCACACTTGCAATCTTCCTTCCTATTAGGGCCCTTTCCCACTGTTACTCTTCACTTATCCTATGTTCCAGCCAAGCCGCACAATTCATTCATTCCCAGTTAATCAGCATTTGCCAGACACCATTCTAGGTGTCGGGAAAATAATAGTAAACAAGTTTACTCTCGTACTGAGTCCATATTTTCTTGGGGAGATAAATAATAACAAGCAAACACATAATCTATATGACATCAGGTAAGGATGTAGATGAAGAAAAATAAGAGGATAGAGTGCCAGGGCTTTTTTGTTTTTTGCTTTTTGTTTTAGATGGGGTGATCAGGAAAGGCCTCTCTGAGGAGGTGACTTATTAACAAAGACATAGGCAAGGTGCAGAAGTAAAATCAGCTAATATTTATTAATCAGCAGAAGAGAATTCCCAGGGAAGAGAAGAGCCGTGCGCAAGCTCTGAGGTAGAAGGTGCCTTGCTGCTTTTGTGGAACCACACAGAGGCCTGATGATTGGAGTCCGGTGGGTGATGGAGAGTGGTAAGAGGTGAGGTGAGAGCCAGAGATCACAGGACATAGGTCGTAGAAACTACAGTCGTGGTGCAGACCATCCTGAGAAGTCACCGAAACCCTTTGAGTCAATGAGTGACATATTTGCCTTATGTTTCCAAGTATATCAGGTATTTATTGCTATTCCAGAAGGTATCAGAATACTTAGTGGCTTAAAACAGCTACCACTAATTTGCTCACAGTTGTGTGTGTGTTGGCCGTTTGGGAAGGGCTCTGTTGGGGCATCCTGACTCTGCTCCAGGGAGGTGGCTGAGCTCAGTCATGCTTAGGCTGTCCGTTGGCAGTCAGTGGGGGCCTGCGTGGTTTTGTTAGGCCTTCCTCATGGTGTGATAGTTGGTGAAGGCTGAGAGCTGGGGTGGGGCGGGTCTTGGTTCTCCTTCACTGGTGCTTTCACGTGTATCCCTTCATGTAGGCGTCCTCACAAGGCATGTGGAGCAGATCTGAGTGGAAAGATCTAGAAGTCAGTTATGGATAGATTAAGCTGAAAAAATATCTTAGCTGTACAGAAGTTTTATGTGGGCGTTTGGTACGTTTAAGTGAGGGGTCAAGATACACACGTAGCTGCTATTTGAAGGCAGTGAATCGGGTGAGATCATATAGTGAGTGAATATAGATAAAGAATAGAATAGAATCATGACTTAGTGCTTCTTAGGTTGGGTCAAGAAGTGGATTCAGCAAAGGAGACTGGGAAAAAGTAGACGTTTAGTACCTTATTAAGCATAACCTAAATAACAAACCAAGTGTAGATGATTGCGTATCATGAAGCAAAGAATATGCGTCATCCAGTCTGTGTACCTTTTTTTTTTACTTTTCTTTTTTTTTTTGCGGTACGCGGGCCTCTCACTGCTGTGGCCTCTCCTGTTGTGGAGCACAGGCTCCGGACGCGCAGGCTCAGCGGCCATGGCTCACGGGCCCAGCCGCTCCGCGGCATGTGGGATCTTCCCGGACCGGGGCCCGAACCCGTGTCCCCTGCATCGGCAGGCGGACTCTCAACCACTGCACCACCAGGGAAGCCCCAGTCTGTGTACCTTTGTTACTTAAAATGAAGGAAACAAAAAATTGTTTAATTAAATCACATTCTATTTCAGGGATTTTTCTTTCTCACATTTCTGTTATTTTAATTTCTATTCTTCGAAAGCTTCTCCTCACCCGAGTACTGAAAAAGTTGAAAAAAACTAGGAGTGTTGGATAGAGACTGAAATGTCAGCTTCTTTACAAGTTGGAGGAGAGGATATAGGTTAGCATTAGGCACATTTACCACCTGCTTGGAGACAGTCCTAGACAGCCACATCCTAGCCTTACTAGAAGTTTCTCTACTACTACACATTTTGTTCTCCCAAATTCTACTGTTTTGCTTTTATTTTTTATGTAAAATATAGCAAATGTTGTCCTCTTTGTGGAGGTCCAATAAAGAGCATCCTAATTCCTTGCCAAGATTCAGAAAAATTAAAAAACGAAACAGAAGGACGGCCAACGGAGATCAAAATGTCAATTTTATTATTAGCAACTGCTACGTTGGAGGACTTAGCTTAGTTTGAGGGCCTTAATGAACCTGCTAAACAAGCTCCAAAATTAGGTAGACTTTCCAACACATGACAGGCAACACTGGACTTGGGCAGGCCCCAGCTCGTGGAGGCGAGCAAAGAGCTGCCCTGGGAGAACAGTGGAGAATAAATAGCTGCTTCCGTGGGCAGTTTCGCCTTAGAAGGAAGCAGGGAGGTTCTGGTTATGTAAGTCTTGTTTATTTTTCCCCAAATTACACCCTCAACCCAGATGGAGCGAATAAAAGTGTAGGGAGAGGCCAAAGTGTATATCCACTCAGGATGGAGGGGGGGAAAGTTACCCCAACAAACATTCAGGACTTTTGCTTTGTACAGGCATATTATTGGCACTGTTTAACTGCTTTCTTTTTTTGGGGGGGGGGTACAAAAAAAGAATCAATAGTAATATTTCTAGAAGTAATTGGAATCCTTGGAAAGAAACTGTTATAAAAAATAACATTTTAATCTGTGTTTTCATATGCAAAAGGAATGAAATAAATTTACGTGTGTGTATTTGGGAGGTGTTAGGGAGTTGAAGAGAGGGAGCTTGGCAGAAGGATGAAGCACGTGGCTTGGGCTTGATTCTGCTGAGGGGATAAAAGGAAATAATGGAGGAAAGGCATTGAATTAAAAGTTCCCTGAATAGCCATGGTGGAAACATGGGCTCAGAACAGTTGTGTTACTGTCCAGAGTGAAAGGTTAGGGGAGGGAGAGAGACATGCAGTGTGCACCTCAATGTTCCCTAGCTGAGTGTTCTCACTCTGAAGTGAGTTGGCCAGCATCAGGCATGTGATGAACGTAACTTCCTTAAAACCATTTCCTCTGCTTCACTGTGGTGTACACAAGTGTGAGGAATCTGCTGCTGGGATTTGGCCCCTGAAGAATTAAGTAGGTAAATGAGTTCTAGCGTATCCCAAACAGAAAAATAGCCGTCCTGTCTAATCTTTGCCCTAGGTGCACTTTGAATCATCCTTCCAATGCCCACTTAATTACGCTAGACTGACAGCTGCTCTTCCAGGCAGCCCCCTAAATGGCAGTCACTCTGGAGGGGCATCCCCAACATGTGACTTTAGGATTGGGAGCACATAAAAATTATTTTTGATAATTTCACTTGAATGGAAGTTCAAGGATACATACCACCTCCCTCTGGATATGTTAACTATTTTTTAATGATGCTATCTGATATTTTAACAATGTATGCAGAGCAGCAGAGCCTTGAGTTTGTTGTTTAAATATCTTTGATGCTGTGTCATAACAAATTAGTTTCTAAATGTTGCCAATTTGGCAGACAAAGCTGATTATTTCCTGCAATCACACTGCATATGTGCACGAGATTATAATTAATGATCAGGGATGCCAGCCATACTTTAATAATGATCCTTCAGTGTTTAGGAGCCGATTAGAGCAACTGGCATTCGTACCCTCTATTGGGGTAGAGGCAAGAGAAAGGAGGCAATGAAGCTGGATAGATCTGTCAGTGTCAGAGAATCAATAGTTTGCTGCTTTCCGTTATAAATTTGAAGATTCTGGGGGAGTTATTGACAAAGCTGCTGCTGTGAATATTAACAGAGTGTTTATGTAGCCTTCACTCAAGCAGTGCAAGTCCTAATTAGATTGGAATTGGTCTTTTGGCAACTTTGCAGTATTTGCGTCCTCAACATACCAGTATGCCACATGAGGACTCTGAGCATATTAGTGATATATTTCAGAAGAAATTATTGTGAGCACTAAGTGTCAAGATATCAAAGGTGTTTCATCATAATGAAATGAGATTTATCAACTCTCGCTTCCCAAGATTTTGGCTTTTTAAAAGACCACGTTTTCTTTCTGTTTCTTGGCAAAAATGTGGCCAACAGTGAATGTTGTTAACTGAAGATGATAGCATTGAAGATAAAAATGAGAGGGAGAGAAGGAGGGGGAAAGAGAAAAAACACAAATCTTTATAAATGGAGCCCATTTTGAGAGCGTCATCTGAAGCTTGGAATTCCAAAGCAGTTAAAGTGATTTTTTGATTAGCCAAAGGATTCATCCTGGGGTAATTTTAGATTATCTGATATTAAAAATAGAGTTTGATTTGCTTACCATTTAGAACTCTATCCTGTACAAACTAAGGTAAATCTGTAGTCTCATGGACCTTTTTGCAATGATGCCTACTATGATTCCAGAAGGCTTTGGATAACCCTAATTCCCCTTCTACCACATCTTCCTAAAATACTGTCATACCTCATTCCAAGGCAAATCTATTCTTTTTAATGAAAAGGCTATGTGATGATTAAACTCTCATGGGGTATCTGGAGATTGTAACTTTGCACAGAACTGCATTGAGAACTTTCATCCCAGCAAAAATAAAGCGAGGCATGGAGAGCTAATGTTATGGCACCATTTTTAGGCAAGAAAATCACAAGGAGTGGCCTGCTTTCTTAACCATGATTTGGATGGCACTTCCCTGGGATTATCTTGAAACCAGGTTCTTAAATTAGAGGACAATATTTCATCAAATATACATATATTTGATAATATATATATATATATATACATATATATACACACACACACACATACACATATATAATTTTTAGACAAGGAAGGAAGAATTGGAGTATATGTTTGATATACCAGCTTGAACAGGAAGTCAAATTAAAGAAATTATAACAATTTGTTTGCTCTTGCTTACAGTTAACTTGAATAAGCACCTAAAGATAGACACAGAAGCAAAATTACCTTGGGGATGCCAAGCTAACTCTACCAGTCCCTTGAGGTCTCTGATGGCTCCTAAGGCAGGCTGAGTAGTCCTTCTAGAGATTCACCGATCACCCTTTTCCAAGGCTTTCTTCACTCTTGAGAAAGATGTGGGGGTGGGGGGTGTAGAACCATATGACATCTTGGGATTCAGTGAATAGGAGCTTGATCAAAAAGCTTAAACCTTTTAAAAACTTTTAAAAACGTGTCCTATTACTTGTTTTATCAGTTTCTTTAAAGAATTCTCTATGTACTACAGATTGCATCCATTTAAAGTGTACAATGTGATGACTTTTGACAAATGCATAATAAAATTCAAGAAAATGCAAATTAATATACAGAAATGAAAAAGGAGGTCTACTGCCTGGAATGGGGCAGAAGCAAGAATTAACTATGATGGATGGAAATGGAAATGGAATTGCACTCTGTCTTGATGTCCTGGTGGCTTCATATGTGTGGTAGGGTTTTGATCAAGAACTTTCTGAAACTCTCTTGTTTGTGTTTATTTTTAACTGTGTAAGTTATTGATTTAGATTCTATTTGTGTGTGTGTGTGTTATCCAGGTTTTGTGCACTTAAGTTTTCCCCCTTTTGGAGCTTTAGACATTGTCAGTAGAAAAAACTCAAAAAGGATAATCGAGCTGAGTTTACTCTGGAAATTGCTTAAACATGGATTGAATGTATCACCTTTATCAAATTGATCTTTACAGAAAGGTTAATGTTAATGCTTTGCATAATTAAAAAATTAGACTATATATATATATATATATATATATATATATACACATATATATATATATATATATA
>NW_006769660.1:1809439-1833875 GCF_000442215.2 Lipotes vexillifer
TTCCTGCTTTGGAAATGAAGGAGAAGCAGCATTATTTTAACTTCAAAAGGGAGAAGTAACTAATGACCTTGTCTTTACAACACACCTTATACAATACCTCTGCCTAGTATTTATAAATTCATTCCCTTACTTTCTATCACTATATCTCCTAATTTGAGTGAAAGTTTTTCTTTGCAGAAAATTTTCATTTTATTATAATTATCCTACAGAACTGTGTATATAGTGGTTACTAAGCACATTCTAACTACATGAATGGAGTAAGTCTGATTTATTCTAAGATGATGTTTCAATGGGAGCTTTAATCAACCTGACAAGAGTCAATTTGGGGAGCACTAGTTCTCTCTGAAACTGCTATGTACAGAATTACGATATGTGCCCTCCCTTCTATATTCCTACACATCTATCAGATTGGATCTCAAGTTCTTCATTCCTACTTGTGAACAGATTACTAATAATACATTTTTGAAATGTTTCCCCTTCATTTGTATCTACCTTTTAATAAGGCTGTGGTGTAAAAGTGAAAGGCATGAAGCTCAGAAAAGAGAACTTGATGTCTCAGTTGATGGATGGAAGAGGACTCCAGGGTCCACAAAGACTTTTCTGATGCCCTCATTTTCAAGCATGATGCTGGTTCAGGTTTTGTATTGTATAGGTATTAGGTGTTCAAGAGATGCTGAAGAAAAGTTCAGCACCATGTGTTCCTATTTTTAAAGAAGTATAGCAAAGTATTTCAATCACATACACATTGTATAAGTTAAACAGCAGCATATGTAAACCATTCATTCTTTTTTTACATCCTAACTTCTTAGGCCAAGTGCTTCCCAGCATCTATATAATACCTGTGGTCTATCTGAACACTTTTTAATGCGCACATATTTATTGAGTCTCGTTGTCCTTAACTTTTGCTAAAAGAAATATGAGACATAGCCCTTGTCCTTATAAAATTTATAATGGCAAAAATTAAAGAAAATTCAGTACTGAACTGCATGGAATTTAAGAGGAGTGCTGAGAAGGGGCTGAGAAGTCAAACTCATTTTGGAGGGTAGGGTCTCTGGAGCTGGGTTTGAGGAATAGGCATGTTTTCCAATGGCCTAAAATTTAACAGAAGGTCAGTGGAAGTTGGGGAAAAGTCTTCTGACAGCGGAGGAGAAAGTACTCCAGTGGAAATTGCTGTTCTCTCTTTTATTTCTGAGATAAGTGTCAAATGTACTTTGAGGTATTATCCTGCAGGAGTGAGTGGCCTGTGTTTAGGGACTTTATTTTTGGTGTTCCTTTTAATTTCCGTTAGTCTCATGCTATGCAAAGTGTTCCAAGCACCAGCAGCTTGGGTGTCCCCTAGGACCTGGTTAGAAATGTGGATTATCAGGACCCAGTTCAGCCCTACTAGATCAGAATCTGCATTACAAGAAGATCCCAGGGGTTTTCTCCCATTGACAAGTACATAATATATTCTTATAGCTAAAAAAAAAAAAACACCCAGGTGATTCATATGCATAGGAAAGTTTAAGAACTACTGCTCTAGACAAATATTGCTGTGTCCTAGAATTATTTGGGGAGCTGTAAAATCCCTGATGCCTAAGCCACACTTCATTTCCATTAAGGCCAAGTCTGATGAATGGGTAGAACCTGGGCATCAGAATTGTTTTTTAATGATGCCCAGGTGGTTCCAGTTTGCACCCAGGGTGAGCACCAGTGTGTCACGCACTGCCAGCACAGCACTTGGAACAGCAGTAGGTAGAATTTCAGAGTATCTCTCAATACTTTATAAATTCTGATTGCCTAGGTTGCTTTACAACTTTTCATTGAGTGCACACAAAGTATTAGCATATCCTTTTAATATGTGTGTGAAAATTTAATTAGGCATCATTCCAGCAGCTACTCTTGAGACTGGCTTTTCCTTTCTCAAGATTTCTCTTCAGACAGGTTTGGCCGTGTAAAATACAAAACGTTGAAGTTTTTTGGTTCCCTTAAGGAATATGCGATAACAGCATTTGATCAAAGATAAACAGGATGAAGTGAAATAGGATGTACTGCAAAAGCTACATATTCTCCCTATTTGAGAGTTCATCTGAAATTCCCTTTTGTTTGGGCAACTTCCCTAATGAATAAGGATATTTTTAGCTTTTAAATATTTTTTTGGTAATCTTTGAACCATAAATAGGAAAGTATTATTTAATCATTCATAGTGGTAAAAATAACCATTTTAAAAAATGATAAGTATTCAGACAGTAACATGTTATATGTTAGAAAATTGAGGAACTCAGAGAGACTCATTCAATATATTGGAGGATACATTTAGTATACTTTTTGTCCTTTCCTATGAAACTTACAGAAGAGTTTTATGAATCCGTATTTGAATGAGAACTAACAATCAGGTCTCTGTTTTCTTACACATTGCTGATGCAAAATAATTTTGTGGATAATTTTATCAATTTCACTTACATGCATGCTTACATTATACTTCAGTAACTTAAGTATTCTTACGTGTACTTAAGTATACTTATGGTTAAAATGAAATATAAGATGAAACTTCATTATAAAGCATTATAGTATCCTGAAGTTATATTTGGGATAAGCCCAATGGATATAAACATATATTTTTCACAAATCAGATTTTGTTATTTTCTTTACTAAATATCTTTATTTATATATATGTGTGTGTGTATTTTAACTTACTATTTGAAATAACTTATTATTATGAAATAATTTGAGACTTACAGAGTAATTGGAAAAATAGTACAGAACTATTAAAAGAGGCAGAACTTCCTTAGTGGTGGAGTAAGGGCCTCCGAAAATCTTCTCGCTTAAAGCAATAAAAACACTGGCAATCAGCCTTTTCAGAATTCTGGAAATAAACTAAAGGATTTCAAAAATCCAAAGAGAGTTTATTCAACAAAATGGCTGCAACTCAGGAGAAACATTGGACTTTATGGCACTTTAACTTGCCCTGTTTCCATCTCCTCACTAATTCCAAGATCCTTGAAAACCAGCAGTGTAGAATCCACTGGAAGGGGAAGAATGGATTGTATTCCCAGGGTATTTGTCTGTCAATCAGCAGCAGTTGCTTAATACTGCTGTTGCCCTAGGCAGTGATACCAGTTGGGGGCAAATCAGTGGTAAGCCAAAAAATTTACAAAAATCTGTAGAATGAAAAGTCTATAGGGGGCTTTGGAAAGTTCCAGTGTGTTCCTGGGAATCTAGAACACCACGTGCATGCATAGGCTGTGCATGTGTGCAGGGCTGTGGGCATGCTAAAGGAAGACCTGAGATTAGGAAAGACTAGATCTCTCACCTCTGGTGAACCTTGGGGCCTTTCAAATGAAAGTTAAGTCAGAGTTCAAATTTGCTGGAACATTGAAGCTGTGCCCCAGGGCACACAAAGGCCTTTTGACAAATAATAGAAGACTTATTGGTTCAAGACATTTAAAGAAATCTCTGTTTAAATTATTAACTGAATGCTAAGCTAATCAGTGGCCACATACAACAGGGAATACAGACTTTGCATAATTAGTCCAGGAATGTCACTAACTAAACAGATTACAACAACAACAAGAAAACAAAACCAGACAGACAGAAACAACAACAGCAAGAACAAATCTTTGACAGGGGATCTGATTTCCAGACTTGCCACATTATATTATTTAAAATGTCCAATTTTCAAAAAAAATTTGTGAGACACACACAGAGACAGGAAAATATGGTTTATACACGCACAAAAAAGCAATCAATAGAAACTGTCCTTGAGAAAGCTCAGATGTTAGATTTACTAGAGGCATTATTTTTCTCTTGCTGACATAACAAATTACTAAAAACATAGTGACTTAAAACAATATGAATGTATTATCTTGCAGTTTTGTAGGTCAGAAGTCTGACCTGGATCACTGGGCTAAAATCAAGGAGTTGGCAGGACCAAAATTTTTTCTGGAGCCTCTAGGGGATATTCCATTTCCTTACCTTTCCCTGCTTCCAGAGGGCACCCACATTACCCTGTCTTCAAAACTAGCAATGGAGGATGGAGTTCTTAACACTTTGTATCTCTCTGACCCTTCTTTCATACTTGCATCTCTTCCTGACTATAGCCAGGAAAGGCTGTCTGCTTTCACGGACTCATGTCAATAGATCTGGCCTACCCAGATAATCCAGGATAGTTTTCCAGTCTTAAAGTCTATAAACTTAATCACATCTACAGAGTCCTTTTAACAATATAGAGTAGGTAACATAGACACAGATTCCAGTGATTAAAGAGTGGACATCTTTAGGGAGGGGGCATTATTCTGCCTACCATATGGGACAGAGACTTTAAATCAGTGATTTTAAGTATGTTCAATAACTAAGGGAAACCAGGTCTAAAGAATTAAAGTATACCATGCTGTACTTAGATATTCAGAACTTAAGCATTTGGTAACTGGGAGTTTGTAGCTTTGAACAACATCTCCCCATTTCTTCCATAACCCAGACCCTGGTAAGCACCATTGTACTCTCTAGGAGTTTCTTTAAGTTTGGCTTTTGTAGATTCCAACATAAGTGATACTATATGGTATTTGCCTTTCTCTGTCTGACTTTTTTCACTTAGTATAATGTCCTCAAGTTCCATTCATGTTGTCAAAAATGACAGGGTGACCTTCTTTCTTATGGCCAAATAATATTCCATTGTATGTACTGCTGTCATCCCCCACCCACCTCTTCTTTATGTCTTGGCTGTTTTGTAATACTGCAGTGAACATGGGAGAGCAGATTTCTCTTTGAGATCCAAATTTTCTTCCTTTGGCTGTATACCCAGAAGTGAGATTACTGGATCATATGGTTATTCTAGTTTTAATAATTTCCCTAGTTTTATTGAGATATAATTGACATACAACATTTTATTAATTTAAGGTATATAGTATAATGGTTTGAGATATATATATATTTCAAAATGATTGCCATAATAAGTTCAGTTAACATCCATCACCTCACATAGTTAGAAAATTGTTTTCTTGTGGTGAGAACTCAAGATCTATTCTCTCATAAACTTTCAAATATACAGTACAGTTAACTATAGTAACCGTGCTGCACATTATATCCCCAGAACTTATTTATCTAACTGGAAGTGTTTACCTTTTGAGCACCTTCAGCTATTTTGCTAACCTCTCCACCCCCTGCCTCTGTCAACCACCAGTCTGTTCTTTGTAACTATGAGTTTGATTTTTTTAGATTCTGCATATAAGTGAGACCATACAGTATTTACCTTTCTCTCTGACTTATTTCACTTAGCATAATGCCCTCAAGAACCATCCATATTGTCACAAATGGTAGAATTGATTTCTTTTTTATGGCTAAATGTTATTCCATTGTATATATGCAGCACATCTTCTTTATCCATTCATTGGTCAGTGGACACATAAGTTGTTTCCATGTCTTGGCTGTTGTAGATAGTGCTACAATGAATATGGGGGTGCAGACATTTTTTTGAAATAGTGATTTAGTTTTCTTTAGATATATATCTAAAAGTGGAATCGCTGGATCATATGGCAGTACTGTTTTTAATTTTTGAGGAACTTCCATGTTGTTTTCTACAGCGGCTGCACTAATTTACATTCCCACCAACAGTGCAAGAGGGTTCCCTTTTCTCCACGCCCTCTCCAGCGTTTGTTGTTTGTAGATTTTCTGATGATGCCCATTCTAACTGGTGTGAGGTGATACTTCATTGTAGTTTTGATTTGCATTTCTCTAATAATTAGTGATGTTGAGCAGCTTTTCATGTGCTTTTTGGCCATCTGCATGTCTTCTTTGGAGAAATGTCTATTTAGGTCTTCTTCCCATTTTTGGATTGGGTTGCTTGTTTTTTTAATATTGAGCTGCATGAGCTGTTTATATATTTTGGAGATTAATCCTTTGCCCATTGATTCATTTGCAAATATCTTCTCCCATTCTGAGGGTTGTCTTTTCATCTTGTTTATGGTTTCCTTTGCTATGCAAAAGCTTTGAACTTTCATTAGGTCCCATTTGTTTATTTTTGTTTTTATTTCCATTATTGTAGGAGGTGGATCAAAAAAGATGTTGCTGTGATTTATGTCAAAGAGTGTTCTTCCTATGTTTTCCTATAAGAGTTTTATAGTGTCCTGTCTTACATTTAGGTCTCTAATCCATTTTGAGTTTATTTTTGTGTATAGTGTTAGGGAGTGTTCTAATTTCATTCTTTTACATGTAGCTGTCTGGTTTTCCCAGCACCACTTATTGAAGAGGTGGTCTTTTCTCCAATGTATATTCTTGCCTCCTTTATCAAAGATAAGGTGACCATATGTGTGTGGGTTTATCTCTGGGCTTTCTATCCTGTTCCATTGATTTATATTTCTGTTTTTGTGCCAGTACCATCCTGTCTGGATTACTGTAGCTTTGTAGTATAGTCTGAAGTCAGGGAGCCTGATTCCTCCAGCTCCGTGTTTCTTTCTCAAGATTGCTTTGGTTATTTGGGCTCTTTTGTGTTACCATACAAACTGTGAAATTTTTTGCCCTAGTTCTGTGAAAAATGCTAGTGGTAGTTTGATAGGGATTGGACTGAATCTGTAGACTGCTTTGGGTAGTATAGTCATTTTCACAATGTTGATTCCTCCAGTCCAAGAACATGGTATATCTCTCCATCTGTTGGTATCATCTTTAATTTTTTTCTCAGTGTCTTATAGTTTTCTGCATACAGGTCTTTTGTCTCCCTAGGTAGGTTTATTCCTAGGTATTTTATTCTTCTTGTTGCAGTGGTAAATGGGAGTGTTTCCTGAATTTCTCTTTCAGAATTTTCATCATTAGTGTATAGGAATGCAAGAGATTTCTGTGCATTAATTGTGTATCCTGCAACTTTACCAAATTCATTGATTAGCTCTAGTAGTTTTCTGGTGGCATCTTTAGGATTCTCTATGTATAGTATCATGTCATCTGCAAACAGTGACAGTTTTACTTCTTCTTTCCCATTTTCTATTCCTTTTGTTTCTTTTTCTTTGCTGATTGCTGTGGCTAGGACTTCCAAAACTATGTTGAATAATAGTAGTGAGAGTGGCCATCCTTGTCTTGTTCCTGATCTTAGAGGAAATGCTTTCAGTTTTTCTCTATTGAGAATGATGTTTGCTGTGGGTTTGTCGTATATGGCCTTTTATTATGTTGAGGTAGGTTCCCTCTATGCCCACTTTCTGGAGAGTTTTTATCATAAGTGGGTGTTGAATTTTGTCGATAGCTTTTTCTGCATCTATTGAGATGATCATGTGGTTTTTCTTCTTCAATTTGTTAATATGGTGTATCACATTGACTGATTTTTGTATGTTGAAGAATCCTTGTGTCCCTGGGATAAATCCTACTTGATCATGGTGTATGATCCTTTTAATGTGTTGTTGGATTCTGTTTGCTAGTATTTTGTTGAGCATTTCTGCATCTATATTCATCAGTGATATTGGTCTGTAATTTTCTTTTTTTGTAGTATCTTTGTCTGGTTTTGGTATCAGGGTGATGGTGGCCTCATAGAGTGAATTTGGGAGTGTTCCTTCCTCTGCAATTTTTTGGAAGAGTTTGAGAAGGATGGGTGTTAGCTCTTCTCTAAATGTTTGATAGAATTGACCTGTGAAGCCATCTGCTCCTGGCCTTGTCTTTGTTGGAAGATTTGTTAATCACGGTTTCAATTTCATTACTTGTGATTGGTCTGTTCATATTTTCTATTTCTTCCTGGTTCAGTCTTGGAAGGTTATACCTTTCTAAGAATTTGTCCATTTCTTCCAGGTTGTCCATTTTATTGGCATAGATTTGCTTGTAGTAGTCTCTTAGGATGCTTTGTATTTCTGCGGTGTCTGTTGTAACTTCTCGTTTTTCATTTCTTATTTTAGTGATTTGAGTCCTGTCCGTCTTTTTCTTGATGAGTGTGGCTAATGGTTTATCCATTTTGTTTATCTTCTCAAAGAATCAGCTTTTAGTTTTATTGACCTTTGCTATTGTTTTCTTTGTTTCTGTTTCATTTATTTTTGCTCTGATCTTTATGAGTTCTTCCCTTCTGCTAACTTTGGGTTTTGTTTGTTCTTCTTCCTCTAGTTCCTTTAGGTGTAAGGTTGGATTGTTTATTTGAGACTTTTCTTGTTTCTTGAGGTAGGCTTGTATAGCTATAAACTTCCCTCCTAGAACTGCTTTTGCTGCATCCCATAGGTTTTGGATCGTCGTATTTTCATTGTCATTTGTCTCTAGGTAATTTTGAGTTCCTCTTTGATTTCTTCAGTGATCTATTGGTTATCTAGTAACGTATTGTTTAGCCTCCATGTGTTAGTGTTTTTTATGTTTTTTTCCCTGTAATTCATTTCTAATCTCATAGCGTTGTGGTCACAAAAGATGCTTGATATGATTTCAGTTTTCTTAAATTTACTGTGGCTTGATTTGTGACCCAACATGTGATCTATCCTGGAGAATGTTCCATGCACCCTTGAGAAGAAAGTGTAATCTGACGTTCTTGGATGGAGTGTCCTATAAATATAATTTAAATTTATCTGGTCTGTTGTGTCATTTAAAGCTTGTGTTTCCTTGTTTATTTTCATTTTGGATGATCTGTCCATTGGTGTAAGTGAGGTGTTAAAGTTTCCCACTATTATTGTGTTACTGTTGATTTCCTCTTTTAGAGCTGTTGGCAGTTGCTTTATGTATTGAGGTGCTTCTGTCTTGGGTGCATATATATTTATAATTGTTATATCTTCTCTTAGGTTGATCCCTTGATCATTATGTAGTGTCCTTCCTTGTCTCTTGTAACAGTCTTTATTTTAAAGTCGATTTTATCTGATATGAGTATTGCTACTCCAGCTTCCTTTTGATTTCCATTTGCATGGAATATCTTTTTCCATCCCCTCACTTTCAGTCTGTGTGTGTCCCTAGGTTTGAAGTGGGTGTCTTGTCGACAGCATATATATAGGTCTTGTTTTTGAATCTGTTCAGCAAACCTGTGTCTTTTGGTTAGAGCATTTAATCCATTCACGTTTAAGGTAATTATCAATATGTATGTTCCTATTACCATTTTCTTAATTGTTTTGGGTTTGTTTTTGTAGATGCTTTTCTTCTCTTGTGTTTCCTACTTAGAGAAGTTTCTTTAGCATTTGTTGTAGAGCTGGTTTGGTGGTGCTGAATTCTCTTAGCTTTTGCTTGTCTGAAAAGCTGTTGATTTCTCTATGGAATCTGAATGAGATCCTTGCTGGGCAGAGTAATCTTGGTTGTAGGTTCTTCCCTTTCATTGCCTTAAGTATATCATGCCCCTCCCTTCTGGCTTGTAGAGTTTCTGCTGAGAAATCAGCTGTTAATCTTATGGGAGTTTCCTTGTATGTTGTCATTTTTCCCTTGCTGCTTTCAATAATTTTTCTTTGTCTTTAATTTTTGCCAGTTTGATTACTATGTGTCTCAGCATGTTTCTCCTTGGGTTTATCCTGCCTGGGACTCTCTGTGCTTGCTGGATTTGGGTGGCTATTTCCTTTCCCATGTTAGGGCAGTTTTCGACTATAATCTCTTCAAATATTTTCTCAGGTCCTTTCTCTCTCTCTTCTCCTTCTGGGACCCCTATAATGCGAATCTTGTTGCGTTTAATGTTGTCCTAGAGGTCTCTTAGGCTGTCTTCATTTCTTTTCATTCTTTTTTCTTTATTCTGTTCCGCAGCAGAGAATTCCACAATTCTGTCTTCCAAGTCACTTATCCGTTCTTCTGCCTCAGTTTTTCTGCTATTGATTCCTTCTAGTGTAGTGTTCATTTCAGTTATTGTGTTGTTTATCTCTGTTTGTTTGTTTGTTTGTTTGTTTGCGGTACGCAGACCTCTCACTCTTGTGGCCTCTCCCTTTGCAGAGCACAGGCTCCGGACGTGCAGGTTTAGCGGCCATGGCTCACGGGCCCAGCCGCTCCACGGCATGTGGGATCTTCCCGGACCGGGGCACGAACCCGTGTCCCCTGCATCGGCAGGCGGACTCTCAACCACTGCGCCACCAGGGAAGCCCCTGTTTGTTTTTTAGTTCTTCTATATCTTTGTTAAATATTTCTTGTATCTTCTTGATCTTTGCCTCCATTCTTTTTCTGAGGTCCTGGATCATCTTCACTATCATTATTCAGAATTCTTTTTCTGGAAGGTTCCTATCTCCACCTCATTTAGTTGTTTTCATGGGGTTTTATCTTGTTTTTTCATCTGGTACATAGCCCTCTGGCTTTTCATCTTGTCTATCTGTGAATGTGGCTTTTGTTACACAAGCTGCAGGATTGTAGTTCTTCTTGCTTCTGCTCTTATCTCCTGTGTTTTTGATGATAGCCATCCTAAGGGGTGTGAGGTGATATCTCGTGATTTGACTTGCATTTCCTTGGTAATTAGTGATGCTGAGCAGCTTTTTATATCACTGTTGGCCATTCGTATGTCTTCTTTGGGAAAAAAAATGTTTATTCAATTTCTTTTGCCCAGTTTTAATCAGATTGAGTTGTTGAGTTGAGTTGTTTGCTGTTGAGTTATTTGAGTTCCTTATATATTTTGAATATTAACCCCTTGTCAGATACATGATTTGCAAATATTTTCCCTCATTCCATAGGTTGCCATCTTATTTTGTTGGTTGTTTCTTTTGCTGTGCAGAAGTTTTTTAGTTTCATGTAGTCCCACTTACTGATTTTTGCTTTTGTTGTTTGTGCTTTTGGTGTTATATCCAAAGAATCATTGCCAAGACTAATGTCAAGGAGCTTTTTTATCTGTTTTCTTCTAGGAATTTTATGTTTTCGGGTCTTATGTTTAAATAGTTTATCAATTTTAAGTTAGTTTTTGTGAATGGTATAAGTTAGGAGTCCAATATCATTCTTCTACATATGATTATCCATTTTTCCCAGCACCATTTATTGAAGAGACTCTCCTTTCCTCAGTGAGTGTTCTTTGGTCCCTTGTCAAATATTAGTTGAGTATATATGAAAGGTTTATTTGGGGGCTCTTGATTCTGTTCTGTTGGTCTATGTATCTGTTTTATGCTAGTACCATACTGTTTTGATTGTTGTAGCTTTGTAGTGTAGTGTGAAATCAGTGAGCTACCTCCAGCTTTGTTCTTCTTTCTCAGGATCGCTTTGGCCATTCAGGATCTTTCTTGATTCCATATGAATTTTGGGATTCTGTTTCTTTATTTCAATAAAGAAATTAAAGCATTTTCATGAAAATGCTATTGGAAGTTTGATAGGGATTTCATTTTTCCAAAGAGGATATACAAACAGCCAGTAAGCCCCTGAACAAGTTAATATCATTAGTCATCAGCCAAATGCACATTAAAAACCAGAGATACCACTTTACACCTATTAGGATGGTCAGAAAAAAAAAAAAAAAAAAAAGGCGGGCAATTTAACAAGTGATGACAGGAATGTGAAGAAATTAGAATGCTCACATATTGCTGGTGAAATTGTAAAATGATGCTGCCTTTTGGGAAAACAGTTTGTCAGTTTCTCAAAATATTAAGCATAGAATTATCATGTGATCCAGTAATGCAACTCCTAGGTATATACCCAAGAGAAAAGAAACATATACCAACACAAAAACTTGTGCATAAATGTTCATAACAGCATTATCATAAGAGCCAAAGAAAACTAAAAGCAATCCAAATGTCCATCAACTGGTTTATCAATGCAATGGAATATCATTCTGCAATAAAATAACGGAATGAGGGATATGTGTTGCAACATAGATGAATCTTGAACACATTATGCTAAATGAAAGCAGCCAGTTACAAAGGACCACATATTGTATTACTCTGTTTATATTAAATGTCCAGAATAAACAGATTCAATAGACAGAAAGTAGATTTGTGATTGTTGGGGGTTGAGTTTAGGGGACAGTGGAGAGTGACTGCTAATGGGGTGCTGAAAATGTTCTAAAAGTAGAAAGTTCTGATTATTGTATAAATCTTGGAACATACTAAAACACAATTGTACACTGAAAAATGGTGAATTTTATGTTAGTTAGATTATAATTCAATAATTGTATTATTTTAAAAAGAACTAAAAATTACCAAATATCCTCCACCTACATTCTGCAAATTAATGCTACATTTCCCCAATTTGCTTCATCATTCCCCCTCATATATCTATAGGTATAGATATAAATATATAGATATATAGATGTATGTATAGAGTCTCCCATTACTGGTGATGTTAACTTTGATCATTTGATCGTAGGTTTCTCCACTCTAAGTTTACTGTTTTTACCCTTTGTACTTAAGAAATATCTTTTGAGGATATACTTTGGAATAAATGTCCTACTTTTTTCATTATGACCGCACCTACTTAGGTTTACCTTGGAGATAGATAACTCTCCCTCTCCCTCTCCCTCTCCCTCTCTCTCTCTCTCTCTCTCTCGTCTATATATATAATTTTTTAAAATAGCATAAGAAGTTAGACCAAGGCATGTATGTGTGTGTGGCATGTGTGTGTTGGTAGGGAGGATTAGGGGGTAGTTGTGAAAATAAAGGAGATTAAAAACTAAGTGTCCAAACATAAATGTCCTTATTTTGATTAATTTAAGCCCTCACTAAATTAGATTTCATGTGACTCTCACATCTGAGAAGATGAGTTACAGTAACGTTGGATTTTAACACTTAAAAAATTAATGAGAAATATAAAACTGAATAATTGATACCATGGAATTAAAAATCGAAGCCAACACCTTTTATAACTTGAGTTCTACAGGTTTTCTTTCATTAAACTCAATATTTATGCTTCTTAAATAGTGTGTTACTTCCTAGGTTTCTACACACACACAACACACACACACACACACACACACACACACACACACGAGTAGTTAGAAAAGATTATGTCATATAACATTTTATCTACCTATCTACCTCTACATATATTTACTGAAAGCTGAAATTTAATTATCAGAATGTACAGAAGTACATTGGTCTGTTCATCTGCAGTTTTAAATGACCGATAACTAAGTGTACAACTAACCACTGTACCAAATCTAGACCTTAATGTACCTCAAAGTTTCCATAGCTGTGGAAATATGTGGGATGGACAAGGGCCAAAAGCAAGACCATCATTAAAGGCACTTTGATCCTCGTTCTTCTGATTTGCTCACTGACAAAGGACTCTCATCTCGTGAGGACCCAGTTTTTAAGGATTTCCAGGAAAAAGAATGTCCAGATGGTTTCCTGTAATCTGTGAAATAAGTAGGCTAAAATTATGCTGTATTTCACAGAAGTTTTGCTGTCTTTGAGGTGAAGTTCATCCAGCAGAAAGAATCACATGTTTCACTCAGAGCTTAATTCAGTGAGAATAAAACTCCTCAAAGCAGCTCCTTAAAGTTTTTTTTTTTATTCAGCCTGAGCTCTCTATATACTTTAAATATCCATAATCTACCAAATGAAAATTTCATTTTGAAGTGATTTTCCTACCAAGTGGATAATTGCTTTAGGTTCAAACTCAGTGTTTCTATGTATACATCGGAATGCTTTCTGAACCTATTAAGATCCATACAGAACAATGCTGCCCTTGAATGTCCTTTTTTATGATAATGAGAATCTCACTTTATATGTATATGGGTCTATATCTGAATTTTTATCTCCAGCTGTATCTCCACCTGTATGTCCTTCACAGTGACTGTGAAGGTAAGATTCATTATTCACATTTTACCTTATTTATCCCTATTTTAGAAATTCAGAAACTGTGACTCAGTGAACATATTTCTAATTTTTCTAGAAGAGAAATCCAGGTCTTGCAATACTCTTTCTGTTATACAATACTGTTGCTCCACCTCTTAATGAGTGGGATGATTTTGAACACCCAGGAACAATGTGTAGGTGTATTTATTTTAGATGAAGCACAATATCTATCTTGTGAGCAGGTATAGTGTGTGGTCCCTCATTGTTCCAACTCTGAATTCTCCGATTATGTAAGTCAAGGTTCCTAGATGTGTTTACTAAAATGTTTGCTGTATTTTAATATATGTTATATTTTGCATAAAAATTTGGTAGTGGAGATGGCAAGACAGTCTTATAAAGCAAATAGTTCCTGTGAACTATAAATCCAGATAAATGACCACTAGATAAATGAGGTTTTCAATATATGTCAGTGGTTAGAATTTGTGTGTGATTGGGTTAATATAAGTAGACTAAGCCTTGGTACTATTTTGTGGATTGGTTTTTAATATTTAATAATTCATATTTAAAATCAGTTAAAATAATCAATCCTCAATAAGTCCCTAATTCTCTACACTGTAAACAGTTTAAAGGATTTCAAAGAAATTGTAGTCAACCTGCTTCACTTTGCTGATCTTATTGATATATTAGCCTCTTTGATGTTTGATTTATACTTTTTATTCAGACTGCCTCATGTTTTTGAGCTAATAGTACAGCTTTACTATTTTTGTTGTGGACATGTACAGAAGCTCACATAATTCTTAGTAGTTGAAATGGCACCCTGAACTTGAAAACATAAAACCCATAGGGGTGCAGTTTGGACTCAAACTCTATGCTGTTCAAAATGTAAGAAAGGCATGCTGAATTCAACTCATTTCAAATTTATTTGAAACTAATACTTATGTCCATTTTTTGTGGATTAATTAAAACTATATTTTCCCCCTGAAAGTCTATGAAATAGTTTGCCTTCAAAGATAAAAATGAAACAGAATATTCTGAATGTCTTACATGCAAGTCCTCTGAGGGCAGGGTGATGGATGTCATAATCTCTTATTTTCAGTGCCTGATGTATAGCAAGTATTCAATACTTATATTCTAAACGAAGGACTGTTTGAGTGAACAAGCTCTTTCTGGTATTGTGCAGACCAAATTTGGGAATGGGGATAAGAGACTGAGTACAGTGGGAATGTGGATCATTAAAGGACCATTTTGATTAATTCTGTAGATCCCATGTAACTAGGCAAGTCTGAAGACTTTACTTGATTTTAGCCATTTAGTTATTTCTGAACTTCTTACTGCCTACAGTGTACAAATGGCATGAGTTAATTCCTTTCTGTCACAAGATTTCTCAGGATGGTTCTTAGCTCTACTAGTCATTTTTCTATAATACTTTCTAGAGTATCACATTATCTTTTGACAGATTGGTAATTAACCTAGGTCTTCATTAGATAGAGAGGAAGATATATGGATTTAAAACATTCTTAATAACAAGATGATACATTCCTAATCAAACTGGGATCTAATATATTAGTGATAAGTATTATAGGGCTTACTAATTTAATTTACATTCATGCATCCAACAAGCATCATTTACAGTTCCAGGCACCTTATTATGTGCTAAATAATGTTTACTGGAGTATTCCAGTGGTGTTTTGATACATTATCATTTCTTGATCTATTGGAAGTAAGGTTGAATTCAGCTTGATGTAAATGTATCTATGCTTGTTGTTAACCTTTTAAAGATAGGCATTTAAAATTCTTTAACATCTTTGTTAGATAATAGATAGGTAAATCGGTAAGTAGCTTTTAATTGATAGATTGATAGATGCCTTCTATTTTAGGTTTTAAAATAAATTGCATTAGATAGGATGAGCTGTGTTATACTGAAGAAACATACTCAGTAGCTTAAAGTAATGTGATAGATAGATGCCTTCTATTTTAGGTTTTAAAATAAATTGCATTAGATAAGATGAGCTATGTTATACTGAAGAAACAGACTCAGTAGCTTAAAGTAATGTGATAGATTTTATTATTATTTCCAAGTATTTTCTCTTCTTCCAGTCACACGATCGTAACATTCCTGTTGATTCTCATGAGACTTGCTGTGTTTCCTGGTGGGATAATGTATATCCCTAACCTTTTGATGTGAGACTAGGCCATCTGTCTTGCTTTTTCCAATGGAATTTGAATGGGTGTGATGTATACCACATTCAGACACTTTAGTGGCCATTGTGTAGTTCCATTCTGGCTCTTTTCTCCTAAGCATTATGTCAAGACAGGGGCTCCTAAGTCTACCTCCTGGGAAGGAGAATACACATAGAATAGAGATTCAGAGGTGTGGCTGACCCATAGCCATCATGTAAATAAGAGGGAAATAAGTGTTCGTTACTGTAAACCACTACAATATGGGGTCATTTGTTTCTGCAGCCTTATCTAACAAAAACTAACTAATACCATCAGCAAAGTTATTTCTCATGCATTATATATGTCCATCTTCAAGTCCATTCTGCATACTCTGTGCTGTGTTCTTCATTGTCCTCCCTCCCTCCAACTCTCACAGAGCTTACAGCATCAGAAACATTGCCAGTTGATGGAGCAGAGGGAATGCAACATGCTAAATCATGCTTTAGCAGCTCATGTCTTCCTTCTGGAAGGGACACACATCAAATCTGCTCACATTTCAGTGGCCAAAGCAAGTCACATAGCTTAGCTTAAATAAAGGAAGGGAAAGGAAGAGAACTGCCAAAACTGGTGAACAGTGAAATGATTACCACATAAACTAACAATCCATAATTTAAAGTTCCTTTCAGAACTGATTGAGTGCATCAGTCTCTGCAAAGAACTCAGGTCTGGCTTTGGAACATTCTCTCAGAAAAGACCTTGATACACGGAATTGACAGAACAAATACAGAATATAATAGGACTGAAGCGAGCAAAGAAAACTAAAGTTACACTTACAAGTTGAGTGATTCAATAACATATAAATTGATATTTAAGGACAAAAGCTAAGATAGTCGTATCCATTAGTTCGTTATACATTTTTGTAATGATGGAAATGTTCTATTTCTGCACCATCCATTATGGTAGTCACCACCAGTGTGTGACTGCTGAGCCCTTGAAATGTGGATAGTGCAAATGAGGAATTGACTTTTAATTTTTTAAAATTTAAATTAGTTTAAATTTAAATAGCCTAAAGTGACTATTTTATTAGACAGTTAATGTTCAGAAAAACAAATCCATGTCTTTGGAAAAAATTGTTTCATCGGTTCTCAGGTTTGTCTTAGAAAAGCATCCAAAATACAGCTGTGTCCATTTTAAATGGTTTTCCCTCTTAGTGGATACAAGATTTTCCAAAGATTTGGGTCTGCCTGCCACTATCTTTACAGCAATCTGAAATATACTGAGATGGTCTTTGGAGAGCAGTCATGGACATAAGGTTTTACTCTGGAGAAACATGTCTTACGGAACCTGACATATTTCATGGTAAAGGGAATGAGTATGAGTCTCCTTAGAAAATTTTCTGTAATGTCAAGTTAAAAGGTAGACAGTAGGCCTCATTTATAGACTGTTGATTATTTGCTTTTCTATCTCTCCTAAACTCCTGGTATGAACATAGAAGCGGTACCTGACATATTTGTGTTGGATAGTGAATAAGTATCTTAGACTTACTATATCTAAAATCAAATTTTCTTCCCAATTTTTACCTGCCTCAGAATTACCTGCCACCTTAAAAAATTTTACTCAATTATAAATGCAAAAAAAATTGAAGTCATTCTTAATTCCATTTTCTCTCACAACCAGCAAATGCTATTCCTCAAAATATATTTTTTAAAAAATCCGGGGGCTTCCCTGGTGGCACAGTGGTTGAGAGTCCACCTGCCGATGCAGGGGACACGGGTTCGTGCCCCGGTCCGGGAAGATCCCACATGCCGTGGAGCGGCTGGGCCTGTGAGCCATGGCCGCTGAGCCTGCGCGTCCGGAGCCTGTGCTCCACAATGGGAGAGGCCACAGCAGTGAGGGGCCTGCGTACAGCAAAAAAAAAATCCAAGTTCTCATCATACCCTCCACAGCTACATCCTAAATTATAACACCATCACCTGCCTCCTGGATGGCAGTGATGCTTGATCCCTTAATCCTAATGGTCTCCCTGTTTTCTTGTTATCTTTTCCCTGAGGGAAAAAAAAGTAAACCTTTTAAAACATAACACAAATCCGTCACTTCCCTGAACTAACCCATGAAAGGTCTACAAGGCCCTTATTACTTGGCTTCTGACTGTCCCTCTCAGCCTAGTTAAATAAGCTTCTTTGCTCTTTCTTGAACACATCAAACGACTTCCCACCTCAGGCTCTTTGCACTTGCTTTTTCTTCTTCTCTGAATGCTTTTCCATCAAAGATCTGTAGGGCTTGCTTTTTCTCTTAAAAGCATCTCTTCAGAGAGGCCTTCTCTGACCACATTATCTAAAATCAATCTGTTCTCTGTCTTCTCACTTTAGTTTATTTTCTACTAATTTCTGTTTGACTCTATATTGTACATTAATGTTTAGATTTATGTTTGTTTGTTTGCTTTAATCAATTGTATTCTCCCACTGGAATGCAAGCATGATGCAAGCATGATGAATGCAAGCATGATAAGGCGAGGCACTTTGTCTTATTTATAGTTGCATCCCCATTTCCTAAAATAAGGCAGGACATAAAGCAGAGGCTAAATAAATACTTATTGAATGAATAAATGGACTTCTGAATAATTGTGCAAGCATTAGTTATACTCTTTGGGAAAAGGATTTTGAGATTTGAAAGCAGTTTGCCTTACATGGAGTCCATTAAGGAATCACTGGTTGAGTGATGTTAGCAACATGGTGGAGTGAAAAGCTTCCTTTCTCTATCTCCTTCAATCTACGACTAGTAAAATATATATAGCTTAACAGAGGGACCCTGCCCAACCAGGGAGCTGGAGAATTCCACACATCAGTACATCTAAAGGTGGGTGAATTGGAACACATAGAGGAGACAGAACTGAGGGAACAACAGAGTCATTGCCTGCAATCCTGGCCCTGAGACCACAGCAGCTGAGCCCACATCTTCAGAGAACCCAGTAGCAGCAGAGGAAGTGGTGTACTGGGCTCTGTTCTCCTGACCACAGCAGCACCCGTGACCGTAGGTAACTGGGCAGCAGTGGCAGAGGGGCCTGGGACCCCATGTCCCCACCCTGTCCTTCCTCTTCCCTCAAAGTGACAGTGCCTGTGACTCAAGGGATCCCAGGTGTGAGGAGAGAGCCACCATCCCAGTAATGACAGTGACTCTGGCAGAAACAAGGCAGCAAGGCCCCTGGAGGCACAGGAAGCAGTAACAAAGGCTTGGAGCCATACTTGTGCGGAGATGATGGAAGCTGGAAAGTGCTAACTCTCAAGTGTAACCAGAGACAGCTCAGGTAAGAGAAACAAAAACTTGTGTTATAGTACCACCTATAGGAAAACAGATGAAAGGACTCTAACTTCTAACCTGTCATTAACTTCAAATGCAGCAGTGGAAGAACAATTCATCAAGCACCGGGAAGAACCACAGTAAGACTAGTCCACATAAAGAAAATGACAATTCTCCAGAAACCAAGCTTGAAGTCATGGAATACTGCTATCTAACTGGTAGAGAATTCAAAATAGCTTCTTGAAGAAACTCAGTGAGCTACAGGGAAACTTAGGAAGGCAGTTTAATGAGCTCAGGAATAAAATTAATGAAGAGAAGGAATATTTTAATAAAGAGACTGAAAATCTAAAAGAAACAAAAACAAACAGAAATTCTGAAGCTGAAGAATTCAATAAATGAGATGAAGAATGCATTAGAAAGCATTGGAAATAGAGCAGACCACAGAAGAGAAACATTGGAAATAGAGCAGACCATAGAAGAGAGGATTAGTGAGCTTGAAGATAGAAATCTAGAAATGATACAAATAGAAGGGGAGAGACAAATAAGATGTTAAAAAATGAGGAAGTTCTATGAGAGCTGTTCAGCTCTTTTAGGAAAGGCAACATTAGGTTGATGGGTATTCCAGAATAAGAGAGGGAGAAGGGAGCAGAGAGTTTATTCAAAGAAATAATAGCTGAGAACTGTCCAAGCCTGGGGAAGGAACTGGACATCCAAGTCCACGAGGCTAAGAGAACAACTAATTACCTCAATGTCAAAAGACCCTCTCCAAGACACATTATCCTAAAATTGTCAGAAGTCAATGACAAAGACAGAATTTTAAAAGCAGCCAGAGGAAAAATGATGGTAACCTACAAAGGAGTCTCCATTAGACTATCAGCAGATTTCTCAGCAGTAACCCTACAGGCCAGGAGGAAGTGGAATAACACTTTCAAAATACTGAAATATAAAAACCGTCATCCGAGAATACTCTCTCCAGCAAAGTTACCATTCAGATATGATGGAGAAATAAAGACTTCCCCGAACAAACAAAGTCTGAGGGAGTTATAAACACTACACCTGCCTTATAAGAAATATTGAAAGGAGCTCTTTTACTAGAAAAAAAGGTAAAAGCTACACAAAATTTTGAGTGAAAATTGCAACTCTTTGTCAGAATGGGTGCATAAAGGTTAAAGGGGAAAAAAAAGCAGAAAAATAACTGTAGCAATTGCAGTTGTTTTTTTTTTTTATCAAACTCAGACCATAAAAATAAATAATTTGAAACAACAAATACATAAAAGGGGAAAAGGAAAAGGATGGAACTTATTTGGTAAATGTAGATAAGATGCTATCAGCAGAAAAAGGACTATTTTATATGAGGTGTTTTATACAAACCTTAGGGTAACCACAAAATGTAAACATAAAGTAGAGACATGAAACGTAAAAAAAGGGGAAACTGAGAAAAAATATCAGAGAAAACCACCAAACCAAAATGGCAGACAGAAATATAAGGAAAAAGAAATAATGGAGCTATAGAACAACCAGAAGATAAAAGGTAGAATAGCTGTAATAAGTTGTCATCAATCAATAATAACCCTAAATGTAAATGGATTAAATTTATCAGTCAAAAGATACAACAGAGTGTGGGTGGATGGATTGAAAATCAAGACCCAACTGTATTCTGCCTCTAAAAGACACACCCCAGCTCTGAAGACAAACATAGGCCGAAAGGGATGGAAGGTGATATTCTAAGCATACTTATATCAGACAAAATACACGTAAAGCCACAAAAGATAACGAGCCATTATGGACAATATATAAATGTGTCAATTCATCAAGAAGACCTAACAGTGGTTAACATATATGCACCTTTCCTTAAGAACATGAAAATATGTAAAATAATTATTAGCAGATTTAAAGGGAGAAATTGACAGCAGCACAATAATAGTAAGGGACTTCAACAGCCCACTTATATCAGTGGATAGATCATCCAACCAGAAAGTCAACAAGGAAACAGTGCCCTTAAATGAAACATTAGACCAGATGGATTTGATAGTTTTATATCGGACATTCCATCTAAATGCAGCAGAATACACATTCTTCTCAAGTGCACATGGAATTTTCTCAAGGATAGACCATAGGTTGGGATACAAAACAAGTCTCAAAAATTTAAGAAGATTGTGATCATATTAAACATATTTTCTGGTCAAAATGGTATGAATCTAGAAATCAACTACAAGAAGAAAATTGAAAAAATCACAAATATATAGAGACTGAACAACATGCCACTGAACAACTATGGGGTGAGTGAAGAAATCAGAGCAATAAAAAGTTAACTGAAAGCAAATAAAAATGAGAATGCAGTATACCAAAATCTATGAGATATAGCAAGAGCGGTACTAAGAGGGAAGTTTATAGCAATACAGGCCTACTTCAAGAAACAAGAAAAATCTCAAATAAATAACCTAACCTTACACCTAAAGTAACAAGAAAAAGAAGAACAAATTAAGTTCAAAGTTAGTAGAAGGAAGGAAACAATAAAGATCAGAGCAGAAATAAATAACATAGAGACTAAAAAGATAATAGAAAAGATCAGTGAAACTAAGAGCTGGTTCTTTGAAAAGATGAAAAAATTGGCAAACTGTTAGCTAGCCTCACGAAAAACAGAGAAGGCCCTGATAAATAAAATCAGAAATGAAGGAGGAAAAATAACAATGGATAACACAGAAATACAGAGGATTATAAGAATATTGTAAACAGCTATATACCAACAAATTGGACAACTTAGAAGAAATGGACAGATTCTTAGAATCACACAATCTTTTAGGACTGAATCATGAAGAAATAAGAAATCTGAATAGAACAATCACTAGTACAGAGATTCAGACAGTAATCAAAAAGCTCCCCAGAAGCAAAATCCCAGTACCAGACAGCTTCACAGGTGAATTCTACCAAACATTCAAAGAAGATTTAATACCTATCCTTCTCAGACTATCCCCCCAAATTGAAGAGGTCAAACAAACCTTCCTAACTCATTTTCTGAGGCCAAAATCACCCTGATCAGACACATTACAAGACAAGAAAATTGTAGGCCTATATTTCTGATGAATATAGATGCAAAAATCCTAATTAGTTCATTATATTAGCAAATAGAATTCAACAGTACATCGTGACCAAGTGGGATTTATTCCAGGGATGAAAAGATGGTTCAAAATCCACAAGTCAATCAACACGATATACCACATTAACAAATGAAGGATAAAAATATATGATCATCTCAACAGATGCAGTAAAAGCATTTGACAAAATTCAACACTTATTTATGATTAAAAACTATCAATAAAGTAGGTATAGAAGGGATGTACCTCCACATAGTAAAGGCCATATATGACAAATCCACATCTAACATTATACTCAATAGTGCAAAATTGAAAGCTATCCTTCTAAGATCAGGAACAAGACAAGGATGCCCACTCTCGCCACTCTTATTCAACATAGTGTTGGAAGTCCTAGCCAGTGGAGTTAGGCAATAAAAAGGAATAAAAGGGACATAAACTTGGAAAGGAATAAGTAAAACTGTCACTATTTGCAAAGCTATTAGAAAAAAATATACAAATAAAGTTGCAAAATACAAAATCAGTATACAAAAATTTGTTGCATTTCTATATGCTAACAATGAGCAAGCAAAAAGAGAGTTAAGAAAACAGTCCCATATTAAAAAGAATAATATACCTAGGAATATATTTAATCAAGGACATGAAAGACCTGTACACTGAAAACTTACTGAAGGAAATTGAAGAATTCACAAAGAAATGAAAGATATTCCACATTTATGGATTGGAAGAATTAACATTGTCAAAATGTCCATATTACCTAAGGCAATCTACAGATTCAGTGCAATCCCTATCAAAATCCCAAGGACATGTTTCACAGAAATAGAACAAAATATTCTAAAATTTAAATGGAACCACAAAAGAACCTGAATAGCCAAAGCAATCCTGAAAAAAAGAACAAAGGTGGGGCATCATGCTCTCTTATGTGAAACTGTATCACAGAGACATAGTAATCACAACAGCATGGTTTGGGCAGTAAAACAGATACATAGATCAATGGAACAGAATTGAGATCCTGGAAATAAACCCATGTTTATATGTACACTTAATTTATGACAAAGGAACAAAGAGCATACAATGGAGAAAGGATACTCTCTCCAAAAAATGGTTCTGGGAAAATTGGGCAGCCACATACAAAAAAATAAAACTAGACCACTATCTCACACCATCACAAAAATTAACCGAAAATGGATTAAAGACTTGAATGTAAGACCTGAAACCATAAAACTCCTAGAAGAAGAAACATAGGCAGTGTGCTCTTTGACATCAGTCTTAGCAATATTTTTCTAGATGTGTCTCCACAGGCAAGGGATACAAAAGCAAAAATAAACAAATGGGATTACATCAAACTAAAAAGCTTATGCACAGCAAAGGAAACCATCAGTGAAACAAACAAAAAACCTACTAAATGAGAGAAGATATTTGAAAATGATATGTCCCATAAGGGGTTAATATCCAAAATATACAAAGAACTCATACAAGTAACAATAAAAAACAACTCCATTAAAAAATGGGCAGAGGAGCTGAATAGACATTTTCTCAAAGAAGACACACAGATGGCCAACAGGCACATGAAAAGATGTTCAACATCACTAATTATTAGGGAAGTGCAAATCAAAATCACAATGAGATATCACCTCACACCTGTCAGAATGATTATTATCAAAAAGACAGGAAAACAGGTATTGGTGAGGATGTGAAGAAAAGGGAATCCTCATACACTGTTAGTGGGAATGTAAATTGGTGCAGCCACGATAATAGACAATATGGAATACCCTCAAAAATTAAGAATAGAACTATGATATTATCCAGCTATCTCACTTCTGGGTGTTTATGCAAAGAATATGAAAACACGAATTTGAAAAGATACATGCACCCCTACGTTCGCCATAACATTATTTACAACAGACACATTATGGAAACAAAGTGCCCATCACTGGATGAATGGATAAAGGAGATGTGGTGTATGTATCCAATGGAATACTATTCATCCATAAAAAATGATGAAACTGTGGGTTTGTTTCTCAAGTACTCAAGCAATTATTTAGTTTATATTTTATTTGAAAAGTTACTTTTTAAAAGACGTTTACCAATTTTAAGTGAAGGGAATATATAATATGTGGACAACTGACAAGAGAATTTTCAATTACATTTAAGTAATAATAATTTAATATTATCTGATCCCAGAACGCCTTACAAGCTTTAGCTAATAAAGCTTCAGACTCTGATTACTAAGGAAAGCAATCCGAATATTCCACATTTCCACGACTTTCTAGGGCATCTTGTTGTTACAGCAGG
>NW_006769660.1:1833929-1836664 GCF_000442215.2 Lipotes vexillifer
AATAATGCCTTCAGGGGCCCATAAGACCTATCAGACACTGCGCAGTGTGATTACTCATCTGGCCTTTAAAAGCGATCCAAGACTCAGTTCCTTCACGCACTTGAATAAACTTGATTCCCCAATCTATTCCTGTTCCATTGACCTAGCTCCTTTTGCCTCATCTTGTTTTCCGTTTTCTCATCCCTGATACCTGACTCAGAGGCTGGGCTTGCCTTCACAGGTCCAAGCCTCTTCTGTCTAGCCTCCTTCCCCTTAATGTCTGGAAGCCTCATCTAGAAATGCTACCTGCAGTTTCTCTCTGACTATAGCTTTCCCGTGTCCTCTCTACTAAAACTGGCCCTCATAATTCATGGGGTTCAGTTTTCTAATGCTCAATATCATACTCTTTACAAGGAGAATTCCCAGGGTCTATCTGTTTATTTTATTAGACTTCTTGGCTATTGAACCACACAAAAGAAGCTCTGTTCTTACAGAGACAGAACTGGAGAGGGTAAATGATATTAATTAAAAAATCCTACCTTGGGCTTCCCTGGTGGCGCAGTGCTTGAGAGTCCGCCTGCCGTTGCAGGGGACGCGGGTTCGTGCCCCGTTTCGGGAGGATCCCGCGTGCCGCGGAGCGGCTGGGCCCGTGAGCCGTGGCCGCTGGGCCTGCGCGTCCGGAGCCTGTGCTCCGCAAATGGGAGAGGCCACAACAGAAAAAAAAAAAAAAAAAAAAAAATCCTACCTTAATGCTTTTAAAAATTTGTATTTCCCATTTCTCAGAAAAGAAAACAGAGTCTCAAAGAAATGATTTAAGTGATTTTCCCTAATTTTGCTGTGGTAATAACTGATGAAGTTTGTGTTCAAAATGAGTTGTATATTATTGTAAATTCCCTGCTCTTTCTGCTATATTATTTGTGTAAAACATAAATATTTAAGAAACAAATTCTAACATGCAATAAATCTTAAAAAGAAAAGACTCCAAATATCTCAAAACCTTGTATCAGAGAACGAAAACTGGTACTAAAGCCTTAAAATTAAATCTTGCTCTTAATATTCCAGGAAGTAGCCTTTGGCATTACATCATTACTCTTTCCAAATTTAACTAATTTAAAGGTGACGTGAATAAAATATTCATTAAAACTACAGTAGTCATTTATCTGTGACCTTTAACAAAGCTGCTATTAACTTTCAGTTGACTCACAGTTGTAGATAGAACCTTACCCAATAAAGTACCCATTCCTTTCTAAACCTTCCGGGTAGAGTTTTGATTTACATCCAAAACCTGTCTATAAATATTCCACCTTAGCCAGCTCCATGCTTCCTACTTCTTGTTTCTTATATCACTGTAATGCTTCAAGCCAATATTATTCCTTGCATTTCAGTAAATAACATCTCCATTAAACATATCTGAAGCTCCCTATTTTAATTACTGGTTTCTTTAATCTAGTTTTCCTTATAGGGAATAGCAATGCCAAATGGTTTTTAAAGGATTCAAAAATGTTCCCAGATGAACTAATTATGCCCTTTTATTTCCATAAGTGTTGTAATAGAACCTTCTGAGGAACCTTTCTGATGCATCTGTGTCCCTTGCCTCTCCCCTAAAACTCATTCCAGTTCTCTTTCTTACATGCACAAAATACACATTTATACTTACTGTAGAGTTCACTAGTCATCATGTCTGAACCTAATCTGCTTAAATGTCCGAAGTCTAATTGATTTGACATTATATTTTAACACATAATGATTAAACCCACAGAAGAGCCAAGAAGGTAAAGATAAGATAGCAAAGTTAAAATTCCAAATCCCTTTTGCTTAGATATCTTCCACCCTTCTTCCTCTCTACCCTGCTTTGCCTAGCATCTGGAGAGAGGTTGATTTGTATGGACTCCAACAGTGGCTTCCCATGCCCTCTGACCTCTGGTTGGGTTTGGTCAATAGGGGCCTGGAGGGAGACAAGGGGATTCAGATCAGCATATTCTGGGTATTTATTTTCAAGTAGGGAAAACTCTCTCCCTACAGAGTTTTCTTGGCTTGGCTTGTATTATTTGGAAAGAATTATGATGTAATGCTGAAGGCTTGTTCCTGGAACATTAAAAGCAGAATTCAATTTTAAGGCTTTAGAGCCAGTTTTAGTTTTCTGATACAAGGCTTTAGAGTATTTGAAGTCTTTTCCCCCCATCAAACTAAGATGTTTCTCTCAAGGTGGCCTTCTCTGTATACCTGTCTTCTTCTGGTTCTGGTAGTGGTTTCTTTGTCTCTTTATGTCTAAGGAGTTGCAGCAGCTTTATGGCTACTGATCTCAAGTTATTGCCCTATCGCTCTGCTTCCCTGCACCCACAAAGAGTGCCTTTGTAAATAACCTGTCCTTGATTTATTATAATTTAAGTGCACCACTTATTTCCTATTGGGATCCTGACTGTTACATACAATTTTAAAGGCCAGAGGGATTTTTTTTTTTTTTTTCCTTAACTGTATATAATTGTACTCTCCTGAAAGTCAGGAGCCAAGATTTGGTCACTGTACATAGTTCTAAATTGGCTCCAGATTGAATAACATCAGGTAACTTCAAAGTCCTACTTTGGTCAATTCTATACTTCCAGATTCATATTTCTTACGTTGCTGTGATGCTTGAAGTCAGCCTTATTCCTGAAGTACACTAATATATTTCAGAAATAATACCTCTTGACTAAGCGCATTGGAAGTTCTCAGTTTTATTCAACATCTTTTAAAATTGGCCTTTACTTTTGGCATTC
>NW_006769660.1:1836674-1852050 GCF_000442215.2 Lipotes vexillifer
AAATAAATGAATAAATCAGATGTTTTATTAACTTAATTTTATTTTTAACAAATTTTACTTAAGTTTTAATAAGTGGCAAACACACATTAGTTATGGTGCAACACAAGGAATTAGAATAGGAGCTCAGGTTGTATCCTTTCTGAGCTGTTGTCACAGTGTGATTTTTCTGGCAATCAAAGTATTACTTTTAAATTCCTCAAGGGCTCAGTTTTTAACGAAAGTGAATAATGATAACTTTGTGGACTTCTGCTTCAGGCACATTCATGCTTATGGCAGACAGTGTGTCTGTTGAAAAGAGCTAGAGGATTGGGATGAAATATCACAGGCATCTACTTGGAGCTGTTTAGGTTAAGATGCTGGAGGAGAAGGGATCACACAGAGAGACATTGGAAGCTAGGAGACAAACAATTAGCACCACGTGTCAGCCAAAACCAGACTCATCCAAGTATACTAACTGATTTATGATAAAGGCTGTGAAGTAGGGAAAAAGAATGACCTTTTCAATAGGTGGCCCTAAGAAAATTAGATAATTATATCGGAAAAAATTTACCTGGGACCTATACTTCACTTCATAAACAAGTATGAATTCTGGATGGATTACCAATCTAAATGTGAAAGATAACTCAGTAAACTTCTATGAGAAAACCTAGTTGAGCATCTTTATGACCTTGAGGTATACAAAGTTTTCTTAAGCTGGACACAAAAATACTAGCTATAAAGAAAAAAAATGAATTGCACTACATTAAAAATGAAGACTTTCTCTTTATCAAACGGCATAACTAAAATAGTGAAAACATATGTCGCACAGGACAAAGGACTCATATTTCGAAAAAAATGAAGAGCTTGAGCAAATCAATGAAAAAAGATCACTCGATAGAAGAATGGTCAGAAGACTTCAGTGGCCCTTGACAAAGGAAGATAGCTACATAGCCAATAAGTATAGGCACAACTGCTTAGGAATCCTCAGGGAAATTAAAATATAAATGGCAAAAACACCATTACTTATACAGCAGAATAGCATTAAAATTAAAGGATTGATAATACCAAATATGACTAGGATGTAGAACCACTGGAATTCTCTTACACGACTGGTGGTGTGTAAATGGTGAAAATATTCTTGAAATCTATGTGGCAGTATATACCAAAGTGGATCATGCATACACTTTGGACACATCAATTCCACTTCTAGATATATGTCCAAAGGAAATATGTATATTTGTTTCACAAAAGACATTAATAGAGTGTTCACAGCAGTATTACTTATAATAGTTAATTATAGGAAGTGACCCAAATGTCAATAAACAGTAGAGTGGATTAAATTCATTTGGTATATTCTTACAGTGGATTATTATAAAGCAATGAGAATGAAGGATATATTAGCACACAATAATATGACATGAAGTGCTATAAGCTAGGAGAGTGGTAACTTTTGCAGGGGGTGTGACAGAGAGAGCATAAAGTGCGGCTTCCTGAGATGCTGGTAATATTCTTGAATTTAATGCTAGTTAAAACGGGTGAATAATTAGTGATCTCTATGTATGATATACTTCAGCCAAAAGGTTTAAATAAAAAGAAAAGAAGATAGTATCTTTCCTCCAGAAAGATGTCAGCACCCTGACTGACTCCTCTATTTTAACAGAAAAACAAAAGCAAAACCAAACAATTAGCAGCATATTACCAGTCATCACAGGCAAGCTGTAAGCTTGATGTATTTAGCTAAGACATATACATAGCATCCAGTAGTTAAAAGACGACTACATTTGACAAGAGGGTCTTTTAATCAAACACCATTGATGCTTGAGAAATCCTTCAAGTGTAGGAATTTCTTTGGTTCTTTGGATGGCTCCCATCCTCAGAGGCTGAATCTGGAAATTTTTGGAACACGGTTACATTTGATTTCATCCTCCTTTTCTCCATTTCTCTTTACCCAAAGGAGCAGTTCAGGAAGAATAATGTGAGAGTTTGGAGGTACCTTCAGAAACTGGGCTCCCTCCTTGTTTTCCCTTTACCTTGTCTCAATTTTTTTTTTTTTTTTTTTTGCTGTACGCGGGCCTCTCACTGTTGTGGCCTCTCCTGTTGCGGAGCACAGGCTCCGGATGCGCAGGCTCAGCGGCCATGGCTTACGGGCCTAGCAGCTCCGCGGCATGTGGGATCTTCCCAGACCAGGGCACGAACCTGTGTCCCCTGCATCGGCAGGCAGACTCCCAACCACTGCGCCACCAGGGAAGCCCTGTCTCAATTTTCTGAATGAGTGTTTCCATTGGGAGTTTTGGGACAAAATGTAGCATTGATGTACTTTAAAATTTCATTAGGAGTAAATATACATTTAAAACAATTACTTTGTGACCCAAAGTTTATCAGCGGGCTAGTAACGTCCACTATCAGCAAATGGACTGTACCAGTACCTTGAGAAGAGGAGGTGAGCATTTCTTAGCCATCCAAGGCCATGAATTTCTTGGAGTCATGCCATTGCTACCAAAGGTCTGTTCTCAGGCAAGTCTGACTCAGGTCATATAATTCTGCTCAAGATGCCTCATTTATGAATAATTGGAAGATTCGGAAATTCTGGTTTATTCAGCTGGGTAATTTTCAGTAGTAACTGCGGAAAGCTTTCTGAAAGGTTTGTACGCTTCCACCCTTGCCACACCAGAGCCTTTTCTTAATGCAGTAGCCCGAGGGATTATTTACTGCCATGTGCACAACTCTCCTATAGTTTTCCATCAAGTTTGTAATCTCAGTACATTATCATGCCTATAAAACCACATGCTCTAGGCAGCACTATGTAGGCAAATATCTAACAACCAGCTCTCTGGGGGAAGGGCGTCTTGGTGTGTAGCATTTGCTCATTTCTGATCAGTGCTCCCACTGTAGGTGATTTTGAGCTGCCAATGGTTCAACAGTAGGCTCACAAAATTCCTGAAATTTTTATAATAATTTGAGCTGGTTCCGGCACACCACTAGATCCAGGCTGCCTTTCTGCCCTACTTTCCTTCTACTCTTCACCCTTGCTCATCCCACCCCAGCCTTCTTGCTTCTCTCCTGTCACTCTCTAGTTCTTACCCTACTTTTTCCTCCTTATAATTTTTCACTCCTTGGTTTTAGAATGTAAGTTTGTGGAGGCAGAGATTACATCCTCAGCACCTAAAGAAGAGTACCAGAGCCCTAAAAGATGCATAATCAGTACTTACTGAATAAAAGAATAAATATTGTATTCAATAGTGTGCCTTTATCCACATTCAGAAAAGTATTTAGTGATACTGAAAAGCAAATGAATGATAATTACAAGAGCCGTAAAGTGGGTGTGCATAGCCACAGTGATCAGACCCAAGGTCCCAAACTGGGTGGATAGGAAGTGCTGAGAACTTGATGTCACTGAACTCAGTGTATCCACAGGTTCTCAGAAAATGGCCTTTCTGGAAACATTGGCTGCTGCTAGACTAACCACTAGGGTGTCACCACCAATTACCAGTGGAAAGAAGCCTTTGGGACAAAAATTTCAAGCATTTGAAAGATTCTCAGAAGCAGAATTACAAACCATAATAAGCTTGAGGAATAATATCCAGAGCTGTGAGCTGACGATGTGTTTTCGTGTGTGCTCAGCAAGGAAAAGACATTGTCATAGGTCAGTCTTTGCAGTCACATGTGTCACTGGGACAGATATTCCCATACAGTATTAAGGAATAGTTTTTCCCAGTTATTCTCAGCATAGCACTGATATTATAATCCTAAAGAATGAACAGCAATGAAATGTTTCCAACTCCTAGCTGAACTTAATTTGTTAAAGTCTGATCAGAGATACATGAATGAGAAGAGATAATCAGTGATTAATCAAAATGAAGGAGAAGCAGATATTTTAACTTAGTCCTGAGGTAGATTATCCTCTTATCCAGCAAATTCATAATGTTTTTATGCTGTCGGTTTGGCTGTAGTGTTTCAGAGGCCCTCAGACATTGATAAGGAAAAAAGGCCGACCACACAGCTATGAGTTTCCTGTGTGCTTATCTAGGGTTAGAAGAATAATGTCCTTCAGCAATGTATTTGTTCTAACCTTATCAGTGTATTTGATCAAGACCTTAGGGAGTAAGGAAGGGCCTATGTGTTCCCTGTCAGAGGGCATACATTAGAGAAAGAGAGAAATTCCATCTTGGTGTGTTTAGAAGCATTTGTACGCTGGCAAACTTATTTATGGAATATGAGGTTATTAACTCTTTAGAAATAATGCTTTCTCTTCAAGGGATACACATATTACCCATTCTTAGCTTCAGCTGCATAGGGAATGTTCAGTGGCTAATAAAAATGAAAATTCTCTGTATCTCTCCAAATCTTAGGATGTAAGAGCCGTTAAAAATTAGTTCCAGAAACAGGCAAGAATGATGCAAAGTGGATATGAATTAGGAAAAAGGAGTATACTCAGAACACCTCTCTGCTTCTTTGCATGTGTTGCTTGATACGTGATCCAGCAGCACCTCTACACACATCTCCCAATAAGAGGTTTATCTTTTCTTCACCAGATCCTCAATGCTGAGCCTTGAAAATGAGGGATGTATGCTTGTGTGCAAAATGGGATGTTCTAACTTCATCCTTAAACACAAAAAACTAAGATGGAGAAATTGATCTGGTCTGAGGAGATATATTCTCCTTAAGAGCTCTCTGCTCTTCAATCTTCCTGTTTTCTGGTGAGGTCTCTGGGAGGTTGTAAGAAATGGGTAAGCTGCTACTATTTACCCCATCCTACCACTGAAAAAAAAGAGGTAATAATATCTTCCGAAAAAAGGAGGCGATATCTTAGGTGCCCTCAGTCTACAGAAAACGAATATTTTCCTTCATTCCTCCCTTTTCTGCTCTCTTCTTCTCTGTTCTCCTGTAATCTAAACTGTCTGGTATCCTGCCAGCAGTGTATGCAAAGTGAGTGTTTTTCCTCTTTGTCTCTTTGCTTTGGGCATTAAAACAGGGATTACCTTCCAAGTTGTGTACAATTTGAAAATAGGATTCTGCACTCTCAGAAATGTATTGACTTTTATAATTTCGGTGTTATAATCTCATATGTAGATTCTTGTGGCAGAAACCTGGAGGTTTATTACCATGTGGGCTTGGCTATATCCAAACTAATTAAGCCCTGGAAGGAGGTCCATATCCTGTCTGATTTTCACCTCATGTTGAACAAGCAGTTTGGGAGAGAATTACATAAACAGAAAGATGTTCCATGGGTCAGAAATAGTCCCATCTATTACTGTTCTGAGTACCCACAATTTTTCTTCCCTGGGGCCCATGTTTTCTTTAAGCCCCATTGTTGGTCTGGTTGGAACTACTAGGACCACACTGATGAGTACTGCCTGTGGCTCCTGCAGTAGCCTGGTGGGACATTTCCTGGTTTTCTCTCACTCCCCAGAACAGAAAAACACTTTCCCCAATAGTTTATTTTTCCAGCCTGCCTGACTTTAGAATTACTTTCTTTACCTCTTTGATCCCCTTGATGGTGATTTCTAAAGCAAATGGCACTTAGAAGAATGTGTTCCCTTTTTGACCTGTCTGATCTGAGTCAGTAGCAACAGTCTGCTCAGCTGTTTGTTAGGTTCATCTCAGCTTAGTCCATGTAGTGGCCACATGGCTTTCGTGATATTACACTACATCTCATTTACTAGTAAACCATGTTTTCCCCAGCTCAGTCTCCTTTTGTGACCTCAACTGAGTCTCTCTTTTCTCTCAGGAGGATATGAAGCTCTCATTCATATAAGACAAAAGTAATGGCTATGCCTTAATCCTAATTAATGACCACTTCCTGGTGCAGATGACCAGTTTTGTCTGTTTTCTGGATTTTCTTTGATAACTCCTAATTCCCAGTTAAAAAGGGGAGGGTTGGAACTGTTTTAAAGTACCTTAAATGTATCCCTATAGACAATATTTTTAATGTTAAAAGGGTAAAATGCTATTAAAATATACTAGTGCTGGTAATGGTATAATGAAACAGATACATTTATATTCTTCTGGTGACAGTGGAAATTAATACAAATTATCTCAAAGAGATTTGGCAAGGTATATCATCGTGACTTGTAAACATTTAATTTTTCAACCCAAGATTAGGCATTCCTCCATCCTAATGAGATATTTAGACTTGCTTGTCTAATTTATTTACAAATACTATTAACGGTTTTATTTGAAATCACAAAAAACTGGAAGTCAATAGAAAGGGTTATAGATATAAAAGCTATAATACTTTATCATAGTAATAGTATAGAGCCAATAATAATTCATTTGTGAAAATGGTAATGTCAGAGCAGATATGTTTTATGAACAACCTAGGGTATGAATCAGTATGAATTCATGGCCTACATTCAGCTAGGGCCACTCTGTCCCTTAGAGTTTCAGTTAAACTTGATCTAAGCCTGTGTCCATGGCTCTTTGGGAGTCCAGAAGCCTTCTGCTTGCTTTCTGTGAGATTCTACATCTTACTTCACCATGCTGTCTTCAACTGTATTCCATTTTTATCCTGAACCACCTGGACTTAGATCACATTGCTTTCATTGGTTACCACGATTATCTCATTCACAGCCAATATTTGTGTTTTCTGATAGCCTGTGTTGAAGAGTTAGGTGGGCAGGGAGTGTTGGAGAGGAGAAATTATAGGGAGGATTTCAAATGGTAACATGATATTCTGCAATCTCTTGGCTCTGTGTTCATTTTCTCTTCTTTCTTCCTTTTGTTTAAAGGCAGCCAACCCCTGCTGCCTTTAAAAAAAAAGAGGGGGGGGGAAGACGAGAAAATCCTTCCTTCGTCCCATGCAGGGTTAATCTGGCCATACCCAGGCCTTTTAATCCCAATTGGGTAAGATAAGAACTTTCTTCTCACTAAATACAGTCTGTTCCTGCAAGTTTTTTCTGGTCTAAACACTCTTCTCAACTGAATTATTTATAGATTTATTTCTATTTGGTCAAAACAACAGATCTATGTATCGACACTTAACTCTCTAGCTGTCTATTCCTCCTTTTCTGAGCCCCCTTGTGCTGTTATTTGTAAGCACATTTGTAGGTGATCCAACCTGCTGGGCAAATACTCCTTTCCTCTCTTGCTGTTTCATTTGTATTCACTCCCTCTAAAAGGATGATGTCCATATAAAATAAGACTGTTCTTTGATTAAGGGTATAGAGGTTGCTGTAAGGCCATGTTAGAGTCTCCCCAGTGTTTAAAAATTCCATTTGTAGGAAAAAATAAGTTATATATATATAAACTGAAGACTGTAAGGAAACACATCAAGATAGTAACAGTGTCTATTGGTGAATAATATAATCATTAGTGATTCTTATATTTTATGTATTATATTTTTCAAATGTATGTGTGTATGTACATAACTATTAACTACATAAAATGAAGGATATTTTATCATAGGGTTATACACATAGTGTTGGACTATTGATATATAAATATTCTGATGGTTATTTAGAATAATTGTGTATTCTCTTTTAAATTCAGAAGTGTGCTTACTCAGAAATAAGTATTTATTCTCTTGAAACCTAAGAACCTCCACTAAACAGAAAGAATAGAAAACTTAAGTTCCAAACACCTTGGCATGTTCCAAGATGGAATGCAAATAGAAAGTAAGTTCTAAGGTAATTTTCACATTCTCAAGTAAATGTATTATTTTCTTGGTCTTTTCGTTATGAAATCTTTCTGTAGCTGAATATCTTTTGGAATTATGCTAAGCTTTCAGCTGCTCTGCTCTGGTGGCATAAATGTTTGCAAGTCTTTTCTAAGCCAAACCACCTATATTATGCTGTATCACTACACATTAGGTGTCATTAAATATCTATTTCATTTATCACAAATTTTCAACATGTCCGCCGTAAATTGAAGACCTGGTTTAAAATTGCTCAATACGGGGTTGTCACTTAGTATTAGACCAGGGAAAAGGCGATATGCTGGCATGTAAGACCTTAAAAAACAATTCTCATCTGTTATTAAGAAAACAAAAATTGGCTTTCATGTTGTGAATTTTAATGGAAAAAAGAAATTATGTAGACTTTGTTTCAAAAAGGCATTTGTGGAACTAGTGAGTTTCGTTCCTATTTTTTCCTACATACTGTCATTTGTCAACTCTCAGTATCAACCTAAGGAAAAATACGTAAGGGATATAAATGGTAAATAAACCAAGTCTGGTTATCCCAGTTTAACTTACACAGTTTACTTGCAGGAAGTAAGGAGGCTAGATGGTAGGGGAATACAGTTAGATGCATCTTGTTTAAACTCTACATGTTAAATTCTACATGCATTTTGTTCAGACTCTACATGTCATTGTACCATGACAGTGGTCAGAAATGCTTAAAAAGGTTTGTCTCAGTTTTTCTACAGGTATTTCAGCTGTCAGGCTGACAACTAGAGGATTATTATTAACAACTGAACTGTAACAATTAAATTACTCTCTTTCCTTTTTGATTACCCCACATTAATTTCTGCCAACTCTTCCTAAATTACACAGCCAAAAAAACCCCACATTTTTTTCATTACGAGCTGTATGCATTAAGCTAGGAGTTCCCACTGCTTGAAACATTGCCCTCACTCAACTCCATTTAAGAAAACCTCATTATCTTTCAAGTCTCAAATCAAGCCCCATTACTTACAGGATATCTGCCCCATCCTCGGATGGTGCCCTGAATTTCTGTTACCAAGCCTATTTCTTTGTGTGTGAATGTGTATGAACATATGTACACGTACATATATGTTTATATATTTATATGTGTGTATATATACACACACACACACGTGTGCGTGTAAATGTTTTTTTCATTTAAAAAATTCAGTGTTTTTGGTGATAGGGATTACACTATATTTCTTTGGTATTTCTTTAGTACCCTTTAAAATTGGAAAGGGTATTAAAAATACCTGACCACTGATTCAGCACGGGGCTGGACCCGTCAGAACAGATGCTGGTTGGGAATTCCCAGGTGGTCCACTTGTTAGGATTCCATGCTTCCACTGCAGGGGCCACGGGTTTGATCCCTGGTCAGGGAACTAAGATCCTGCCAGCCACACGACACTGCCAAAAAAACAAACAAACAAACAGATGCTGGCTACCAACAACCAGTACATCCATGCTGTGTGAACAAGTTAAATATCACCTCTACTACACGGTACTTATATGTGTGTATTGCTTGGCTAAAAGTAATAAAAATAAAACAAGGAAAAATGTAAGAACATTTCACGGGTATGTGCCATGAGACTATAATACAAAAAACTTTTATGTCTAATAAAGTTTCAGAGACATAGACCATATGGCCACTTTCTAACATAGAAGACATGGTCACATTCCATGGGAGGCAAATCATTTCCATAGAATTATTTGAAAGCTTAGCTGGCATCTCTGGTATTAGCATAAACCACAGACAGTCTATATGTATTGATTTGAATTATCAACAACCACAAACAATAATTATTTATTATATGTCTGCTTTCTGCCAGGGACAGTGCTGAGGGTTAGGAGGGATATGTGATGTGTAATCTATGATTCAGGGTGTTATGGAAATTCCCACAAGCCATGTTCTTCTACTGTTTGAAGCAAGACAGCCAAAAAGAAAACCTACAGCCAAGGAATACTATAGTTCAGCAATATATACCCCATGAGCAACTACATTAGCAAACTTAAGTCACAGTACAAATTGTTTTGGGTAACTTGTTTTTCATTCTTTCTCACACAAAAGTTCAACTTGTGCTGTTGTTTCTCTCTCCCTCTTCAACTTTGCAGCAGTGACAATTTATGGATTCAATAATTTCTCCCATTCTACTTGAGAAATGTGTCTTTATCCAAAGGTTAACTCCTTTAGGAGTACAAACCCCTAAATTTTCTCTGTTGCTGTATTAGTTGGTACAACTAGATTGACTAGACTCATAAATCTATCAATTTTCTAGTCTATAAGAGTGTAATCCCTGAAAAATCTCATAGATATAAATGGAATTGCTAATTTTCAGTAAATCTACAGAAACAGGTAATGGTGTCATGGGCCCCCAGTTCCAATCATTTTAGCTATATATAATAAATGATACCACAGGGACTCACTTTGGGTCATAAAATTTGCTGATCAGGATACAGATTTTAACCCCCAAAGTATTTCATAACTTTTCCCTTTTTTTTGCCACTTTAAAGTATGAATTCCAAGAATGATTTCTCACTTAAAACTGATTGTGGATAGGAAAGAGGAAAAAAAATAAATGAAGAATTTTTTCAGGTTAGTATTTTCTTTTGAGAGGAGACAACACAAGTAATACTGAAGAAATTATTTCAGACATATACAGTAGTATTATATTGGTTACTTAAAATTTAAGCATTTGGGAAAAGCATGAAATTACTATTTATATTTTTATGTTTTATAAATAATGCACATTGTACAACAGAAATGTATTTTTCTAATGAATGATAAACTTATGTTTCCAGAACAATTAAATTTTAATTTTCTTAAATAATTACAAACTACTTTCGTATTGTTCTTTAAAAGGAGAATTAGGTACTTTCACTTGGTGTTTTTCTTTGTGAGAGTTTTACCAGTGTTTCTAAAATACTTATCATTTGTCCATGGTAACTGTCATTCATCCATATATTAGGATGAATTACAGATGTTGCTTTAGATGTATCTCAAAGGATTTTTTCTGACTCTGAAATTGTATATGGAATAACCTCTAAAATAATATGACTCTAATCACCTTTTTAAACAAACTTAAGGAATTGGTAAAAAAAATGAAATTGTCAAGAGTACCTCAAAGGTAACATTTCCATAAAAATAATTGTGAAAGGTATGAGTTGAAATTCATTCTAAATGAAAGCTTACCCTGTAGTATTGAAATCTTTAAAGTCTTTGAGTTTCACACTTTGGGATTTCCTGGGCTGAGCTCAAAGTGGATGTGTGACAGGAGGAATGGATTAGCTGTGTTCTTTGCTATATGTTTATAATGAAAGCCAGGATGAATAGAGCAGTTGAAATGTTAAATCAGTATTCCCTCATTTTTCTACTCTTACCAGAAATGCACACACAAATCAGGTACTGGTCAGCAAAATACAGATCTGGTAACATTCCTGTTTCTTTTGTGGATAGCTTATGGTAATATTCATGCTTCTTCTCTACTTTTATAATGCACATTTTCCTCCTTACTGTGTGGCCAAGTTGAGTTGTTAATAGATGCTTAGTAAGCCATACAAAAGAAATGCAGTATACAGTTACTTGGAAATAGGTCTTACATGACTGGTTTTAGTATAAATAAACAGTTTAGGAGAGAGCTCTGTAATAGTTGGGATTCTCAAAGAGAAATCTTTAAAAACGTACACACTTATTATTAAAAAAAGGGTTCTACTAATCTTGACAAGAGGATTGGTTTTACTGGTCAGGTCAGTGCCCTTATGAAGATTAAAAGCTATGTCGTACAACAGAATCTATGCTGAAACTACAAGATGGATCACAACATGTTGAGAAATATGTGAACATACTCTTACACTCCCTATAAATATTTATTAACAGCACACATGATTGTGAGAAATATATTCTGAACAGCAACTCAAATATGTCATATTTTAGACATTGTAAGAGAGGTGTATGCCTTCCTCTGGTTAACTCATTGAAAAGAGGATTGAAATTTCTAGGGTCAAAATCATTACTGCCGTCTCTGACTTTGCCGCTAACGACTGTGCTATAACTATTAGAATTTGCCAGACTAAGTAATATCATATTGACCTTTGGAGAAATAAAACATGATTCACTAGTTCTGGTACAGATGCTATATTTGGTTATAGGAATTTCTTTTTCACTTAACAGGACCATATGTGTGAATACCACTGCCTGAACCTTTCATGTGTATGAATTATTCATTCATTTATTGTTATCCAGTCATTTATCTATTTATGTATTCCCATAACCTTATTCCACAAGACATTTGAATAGCATATAGGGAGTATGGTTTGAATTCTGACTTGGAACTTGGTAAAATGATTCCACTATGGTCTGCTTTTTGGAAGATCCTGCCAAACAGTGCAGTGGAGAAGGGAGCAATTTTAGCCATGCAGATGTTTTGTTGCAGTGATGCCAGATGCCCACTAGGAAGCTAAACATCTGGATGCTTGAATTAAATTTTTTTCTTTTCAGCAGATTTTTGTTGTTTGCACAGACATGGTGTCAATGAAAAGCCTTTGCCTATTTGGTTAATCTCCTGGGATGTATGAATGCAGATGTGGGGCCAAATTGACAGCATCATATTTAAAGCAGCATTCCTGCCTCGATCCCTTTTAAAAACTATAAAACCCTTCCTTCAAAATCATAGAAAATGTACTCAATTGGATGGGTCAACATAAAAAGAATTCATTCTGAAGGACCTAATTCTCAGGTTTCTCAGTTTTAGATAGGTTATTTTCTTTGAATTATCATTTTAATTCATGGATTAGTGACAAAAAGAATGTGGTATATGAAAAGATAGTCTGGTAATTATAGGCTTCCCTACAGACTGAAACAGCGTATCACATTGTACACATAAAAACCTGAAAATGCCTGCGATATTATTATTTTATATTGAGAAACAATTTAATTATTTAGAATGTGGTTTTATTTTTTCATATGCAGCCAATCATATTCTATTATTAAAAACTGTTGCCATGGTTTCTGGTTTGGAAAACTATATTTATTGTATTATGGCAACATATTGGAGGTTTTGCTTTCACATTAAAAAGAAAAAAGATCGAATAAAGTAAGTTTCCCAATAAATTAAATTGTGCCACACAAATGTATTTATGATTAGAGCGTATTAAAAATATCCCATATTGGTCCATTTGGCGTTTTGAAAATTCTCAAGTTAGAAGTCAGCCCCTTTTTCTTCTTGTTTCCTCGAGTTAGGTCGGCTTCATGTTTCAAACTGAAATGTTTAGGGATAATCTGAAAACATATTCCAGGTGGGATGGCAGTATAGAGGCTGCGGGGAGAGAAGGCGCTTGATCAGGCCTCTCCCTGTTCAGAAGAAAGGGAGGAAGGTATGAAAGACAGAAGTGAACTCTAGAAAGCAGAACCTACTTGTTACGTTGGGGTGCTTTAATTTTCTTCAACATTTGCTTCCATGGCCTGTCATGCCTTGTGGCCTTCCCATGCACCTTCCCTTTGTCCCTTCGTTCTAGCAAATTTATCATGATAGTATGCCATTTCATCCTACTTAAATTGCTACCTAGTTCGTGTATGAGCCTAAGAACAACGCTGCAAAGCAAGTTTGATGTACCCACTTAAGGGCCAGGAAAAGCGCTTCTAAAAGAGGCTGAAGCAACTTGCCCAAGTCGGGGCTGGCAGTGGTGGAGCTCTGCCTCGACCTGGTACTGTGGAGTCCTCCACCGTGCTGTCCATTGGCCCAGTGCCTGTCCTTCAGCAGTATTGTGCTCAAGTTGGATGCACAACTAGTTCAAACATGATTTTCACCTTTGTTCAATCACTCTTTGAATCTTTGGTTCTTTTCCTCATATTTTAAGAACATCTGCTTTCTCATTAAGGAAATTCTCGATACTCAGGGCTGACCGTAACTGAGGACAGACCCCAAGAGTGAGCGACAACCCCAGAGAGGACAGAGGCGCTCAAAGCTGGAAGAAAAAAAAAAGCTGTCAATTCTTTTAGTATTAAAATTTTTTCTAAAGACAGTGTTATTTAAAAAAAAAACAGACTGTAGGATTGGTTCTTAAAAATAGGTAACTGAGATAAATAGCAAAGTGTTTTATACTTTCTGTATACTCAAGCAAAGTCTTGAGTTTCACCACTGCTCCAGCGGGTAAGCAGGAGAATAACCTTTCCTGAGCACTTGCTACATGCCACACATTATGCCATGTTTGTGTATTAGATCATTCAGTCTATAGAACAATATATAAAATTGGCATGATTAACCCCACTTTACTGATAAAAAAGATCAAAAGGCTCAGAGAAGTTAACGTTATTTTTGGAAATTAATAACAGGAGTTTATAAGTATTGACCATACACAGTGCTAACAGGGATTAACTCACTTATTCTTTATAACAACTGTAAAAAAGAAGTAATATGAATTTTTCCATTTTTCACATTAAAAAAGCCAAGGTTAAGAGTTGTTAAGTAACTTTCCAAAGCTCAAGTAGAAGAAATTGATTTAGTCAGTTCAACGATATTGTCTTTTACTGAGAAAACTAACAACAAAAATATAGGGCAGTGTAAAATCCTTGAACAGTACTGGGATATCAAGAGAGGAGAAACTACTTGCTGGGCAGAATTGCTACCCCTAGAGAATGGAGTCTTCTAGATCCCTCATCTTACCTTCTCCTTTTTCCAATGGTACATCAGCACTGAATAACTTCATTCCATAAGATGACTTCATTTTCTGAGTTATCCCTGTGTTGCTCTAAGACTCGTGGTAAAGTCTGGAAGACATTTCCCAGCCTGATGGACACTGGTCAGGCATTTCTCTCAGCAATATATGTAGTCTCTGCTACTGCTTGTTAGCACCTCAAATGAGGAGGAAGTAGAGAGAGTAAAAGACTCATATCAGGCGGTGTACTATTAAGAAAATGCATCTTCGAAGAATATATGCTGGAAAAAGAAGTAATGCTTTTCGAATTATCTATAATTTTGGAGTATCTTTGGAAATTTTAGTGACTTAGAAATTAGAAATATATCCAGATTTATTCTGCACCTCAGTGCCTAAAAAAGCAAACAAACAAGGAGAAGTTGGAAATATTGCCAGATTTTTCCTTCAAGGTCAAATACACATATTTAAAGATATATGTATATACTAAATATATAAAATTTATGTATATATAAATTCAAAAAATATGAAAATTTCCTAGCATACAAGAATACTGATTAGCAAGCAAGCTATGGGTTTTTACAAATAACAAAAATATAATATTTGAAATGCAAATTTATTATTTTGAGAAGCCATGAATAAAAGGACAACCTAGGTAATTGTTCCCTGAGTAACTGAGTGAACTACATTAAAATATTAAAACATGAAAGACACAATAAAAAGAAAAGAGATATAAGAAAAACTCATTAATCCAGAGGCGTTTTAAAAATTCTGTTTTCAACACTGGGCAAGAGAAATAATACCAATATAGTCTTTAAAATTTATTATGATCTTCATAGAAGTATGTTTCCTAGCTATACCAACCCTATTTGCGTGACAAGGTCAAGAGAGCAAAAGACTGTTAGAGCGTGAAATCTTTGTAGTTAGATAGAATAAAAGAAGATGAAAATAAGTTGTAAGTTTTCGATGATGTGTTTTAATGAGAGCACCAAAAACCACAAGGATGCAGTTGAGCTCAACCATGAAAATATGAAAGTTTCTGTCGCATTTGTGGATCCTCAATTTAGCAAAATATTAAAGTATTTTCCCTACAGAGCTTATGTGTTT
>NW_006769660.1:1852060-1853101 GCF_000442215.2 Lipotes vexillifer
TGTTTGGGTTTATTTTTCTCAATATTTCATCTTACTTTGGCTTATTTCAGAAGGAAATCATTCACGGCTCAGGTGTATTGGGGTCCCCTGTCAGAAGCCAAATGCTGTCTCAGGAGATGGGTGTAAAATATGGTCTTGCAGAGGGACCCTGTAATTAAGACTTTCTTCCCATTTAACAACGTTGCTGATACCTGTCTCGTGAACAGCAAAGGAATATGATTTCTAGAGTGATTGGAAACATGTTCGGTCCCCAAACCTACTATTTTCAGAGTTTTCCATTTGCATAGACCTTGGTGGATTTGGGGTGTGAATTTTTTAGTTAAATTTATAATTTTGTGTCAAAGGGCAAAAAGGGTCAGAATCTGGTAACCAGAAGGAAGCTTCTAGATCTCAGAAAATAATAGAAATCCCTTTGAGTCACATGTGGTTTGAATTTCAGAAGTTGAGTTTAATATCACAAATATAATTTTTAGTGCCTACTTTTATCCTTCAGGAGGAAATTATTTAAGCACCGATATTGGGAAAACCGATTATTAAGCAAATACACAGAGCATTTCAGCACTGAAATAAAGATACAGCTATTCAAAATTGTCAAAGGAAATGCTCTTTCCATTCTTTCACCTTCACTGTATGCTGCTTCTATGTTTGAAAATATTTTACACATCGAGTTTTGCTTCTCCAACAGTTGTTATAGCTCCTCGATCCTTTTCTCAGCATGAAATCTGACTCAATCTCAAAGATAATATCTTTCAGATGGAAATATTTCTCTCACTGATATCAAATAAATTTCCAATGTGAAACTGATGCCCCAAGTTTTATTTAAAGAAGGGAGAAACTGTACTGGCATATCCAAAAAGAATTGACACAGGTATGTGACTTTATACAAAGAGGAAAGTCAGTGAACGAGAGGTCTCTTTTGGTTCATCTGTAAGCAAGCCATTATTTTCATTGGAGCAAGCATGTTCAAGAGTGGGAAGAAGAAAATATGCCTTTGTAAACTGTGAATTTTACTGCTATTTTTTTTTTCCTGCAAGCCCCCTG
>NW_006769660.1:1853112-1881780 GCF_000442215.2 Lipotes vexillifer
AGGGAAAGCATAACCTCAAAGCTCTCTAGAGAGGTTAGGTATGAACAAATTGTACATTGAGATAAATTTGAATAAAGAACATTTACAAAGATAAAGTGAATTGAACACCTTATAAAATCTCAGTATAAAGCTTAATAGTACATTTGAGGAAAAGACAGCTTGCAAATGTGGCATGAAATAAACAGATCATCGCTTAGAAACATAACACTCACTCACCCTAGAGACACAATTGAAGTTCATCCCAAGTACAGGGCCTGGGAGTTTGGCCAAGAAAATTATTTCACAGGGTCTAGGGCTTGATTTGTATTTCCCATAGTGTGAAGTGGCATTCATTACCTTGTAATTGATATGCAGATAAGAAGAAATTATTTATAGCACAATTAACTGGGAAGGAAAGAGTACCGTATATGTACGTATGGGAGAACTGAGGGTTTCTGACAGGATCATAAACCATAAAGAGACTTTTGACAATGATCAGACCTCTGAGATAACCTACTGCCTTGGAAATTCATCTAGCTTTATGTACTCTAATATATTTATAATCATCTTTTAGTGTCATGCTTCAAGTGTAAACGGGATGTTTATGAAATTCCTCCCACCAACAAAAAATAACTGAAGTCGTTTTGATATTTTGAAACATTAGAAAAATGTTCCCAAAATGATCTCTTTAGAATATAAGTTCTGTGAGATGTTAATAACCAGTTTGGGAGAGATGTTGGGTTGAAGAAGGAAATAGGACTCCTCAGAGCCTTTAATATTCAAGTATATATTGTAACTCTCCATGAGGAGGATAAGTTATACAGTATTTCCTAACTTATTAAGTTGCAAAACCCTGTTCTTTGGCATGCCTCTTTGAGAAATAACCTTCAAGAAGAAAAAAGAAAGAAAGAAAGCGAGAGTGACTATTTTTCAGACCTTCACTAACAGGCGCTGGAATGTGTCTGCCTTCCTCATCAAACCGAGTGCTCTTTATACAAAGCCTTCTCTAATTTATTTCATCTTGCTTAGCAACATCCTGCATCGGGGGTCCTCCGTCCTCAACCAGAGTCCTTTCGAGGATGGAAACTCCTGTTTGGTGAGGAAGTCTGTCTGATGAGCTTCCTCCGGAGTTGGCACCAGTACTGCCTTACCCTGCAGACCCTCACTAAGAAGCCCAGTTACCCATCAGGTCACCAAGGTCTGCCCTGGGCTTCCAGGTCCCCCAGGACTGGTTTTGCCCACTTAATGAATAATTGGAAATTCAGAGCCTTATGTTCCGGGTCATGAACCAGAAAGACACATAGTTCATAGAGACACTTCCAGCATGGAGGATTGCTGCACGAGACTGCTGACAACATCCCATTAAGTCTTGACGTACTCCTTTCTAGTGTGCCTTTACTCCTGCAGTTTTCCCCACCTGAAAAACCAACCTTTTCCACTTTTGCTTTCCAAACGCTTTTTTTTTTGAATTTTTAAAAATTGAAGTATAGTTGATTTACAATGGTGTGTTAGTTTCAGGTGTACAGCAAAGTGATTCAGTTATAAATACACATATATTCTTTTTTAGGTTCTTTTCCATTGTAGGTTATTGCAGGGTATAGATATAGTTCCCTGTGCCGTACGATAGGTCCTTGTTGCTTTTCCATTTTATATATAGCAGTGTGTATATGTTAATCCCAAACTCCTAATTTATCCCTCCTTCACCATTCCCCTTTGGTAACTATGAGTTTGTTTTCTATGTCTGTGAGTCTGTTTCTGTTTTATAAATAAGTTAATTTGTATCATTTTTTTAAGATTCCACATATAAGTGATATCATTTGAAATTTGTCTTTGTCTAACTTACTTAGTGTGATGATCTCTAGGTCCACCCATTTTGCTGCAAATGGCATTATTTCATTCTTTTTTATGGCCGAGTAATATTCCATTGTATATATTAATGTATACCACATCTTCTTTATCCATTCAGCTGTTGATGGACATTTAGGTTGAGTCCATGTCTTGGCTGTTGTAAACAGTGCTGCTGTTTACAACAGTGTTCCCTATATAATAGTGAACATTGGGGTATATGCATCTTTTCAAATTAGAGTATTTGTCTTTTCCAGATACATCCTCAGGAGTCGGAATGCTGGATCATAAAGTAACTCTATTTTCAGCTTTCTAAGGAAACTCCATACTGTTCTCCACAGTGGCTGCACCAATTTACACTCCCCGCAACAGTGTAGGAAGGTTTCCTTTTCTCACACCCTCTCCAGCATTTATTACTTGTAGGCTTTTTGATGATGGCCATTCTGACCAGTGTGAGGTGATACCTTATTGTAGTTTTGATTTGCATTTCTCTGCTAATTAGTGATGTTGACCATCTTTTCATGTGCCTGTTGGCCACATGAATGTCTTCTTTGGAGAAATGACTATTTAGGTCTTCTGCCCGTTTTTTGATTGGGTTGTTTGTTTTTTTGATACTGAGCTGTATGAACTGTTTGTATATTTTGGAAATTAAGCCCTGTCAGTTGCATCACTTGCAAATATTTTCCCCCATGACATAGGTTGTCTTTTTGTGTTGTGTATGGTTTTCTTTGCTGTGCAAAAGCTTACAAGTTTCATTAGGTCCCATTTGTTTATTTTTGCTTTATTTCTTTTGCCTTGGGAGACTGACCTAAGAAAACATTGCTATATGATTTATGTCAGAGAATGTTTTGGCTATGTTCTCTTCTAGGAGTTTTATGGTGTCATGTCTTACATTTAAGTCTCCACGGCATTTTGAGTTTATTTTTGTGTATGGTGTGAGGGAGTGTTCTAACTTTATTGATTTACATGTGGCTATACAGCTTTCCCTACTACTTGCTGAAGGAACTGTCTTTTCTTCATTGTATATTCTTGCCTCCTTTGTTGAAGATTAATTGACTGTAGGTTTATTTATGGGCTGTCTGTTCTATTCCGTTGATCTGTATGTCTGTTTTGTGCCACTGCCATGCTGTTTTGATCACTGTAGCTTTGTCATATTGTCTGAAGTCTGAGAGGGTTATGCCTCCAGCTTTGTTCTTTTTCATCAGGATTGTTTTGGCCATTCTGTGTCTTCTGTGGTTCCATATAAATTTTAGGATTATTTTTTCTAGTTCTGTGAAAAATGTCCTGGGTAATTTAATAGGGATCACATTAAATCTGTAGATTGCTTTGGGTAGTATGGCCATTTTAACAGTATTAATTCTTCCAATCCAAGAGCGTGGGATATCTTTCCATTTCTTTGAATCATCTTCAATTTCCTTTATCACTGTGTTATAGTTCTCAGCAAACACTTTTTTAAATCTTTAGTAGCAACAATAGAAATGCCTAAAAATTATGAAATGTTTATAACTTTTCATATAAACCTCATGTTTATATTAGGAACTGTGCAAAATGCTTTACGATACTATATCTTATTTTGAATTAATTTCTAAGAGTTTATTAAAATTTTGAGATCTTTAAAAAATTCGAAAGCACAACCACCAGTGTATTCATAACCTCAAATTTACAGTTGTTAAAAATGACATGTTTTCTTTCATTTTTTAAAAATAAAACAAAGAATGTTACAGCTAAATATGAAGTCTTTTAAAAATCTACCCACTTATATCCTATGCACCTCCCCCATTCTTAGGGGCAAAAACTGTCATGGATTTATTGTAACTCCTTATATTTACATAGAGTCTTATGCATGAATATGATTCCATGAAAAATATATGATATTGTTTCAAGCAATTTTCACAAAAATCCATACAATCATATCATATTATATTGGGTGGGCCAAAGAGTGCCTTCGGTTTTTTATGTAAAAATAAAAGACACATTTTTCATTTTCACCAAGAACTTTATTGAACGACACAGTCACCCTTTTGTCCCACTACCTTCTGCCATTTTTCAGACAACTTCATAATTCCATCTTCCCCACACTTTTTATCTTTCTGAGCAAGGAACTGTTTCCAGGTGCCTTTTACAGTCTTCCAGGGAATTGAAATTTTTTCCATTAAGAGAATTTTGTACAGACCGAAATAAATGGAAATATGAAGGTGCAATGTCTAGTGAATACGGTGGATGAATCAGAACTTCCCAGTCAAGCTTTAACAGTTTTTCCCTGGTCATCAAAGAGACATGCACTCTTGCGTTATCCTGATGGAAGATTATGCGTTTTCTGTTGATTAATTCTGGTCACTTTTCATCAAGTGCCTCTTTCAGTTGGTCTAATTGGGAGCAGTACTCATTGGAATTAATCATTTGGTTTTCTGGAAGGAGCTCATAATAGAGGACTCCCTTCCAATCCCACCATACACTCAACATCACACCTTCTTTGGTTCAAGACCGGCCTTTGGTGTGGTTGGTGGTAGTTCATTTCACTTGCCCCATGATCTCTTCCATTCCACATTATTGTACAGTATCCACTTTTCATCGCTGGTCACACTTTGTTTTAAGAAGAGAATGTTTTCCTTAACGTTTCAGTAGAGAATTGCATGTGAAAATATGGTCAAGAAGGGTTTTTTTGCTTTACTTATGTGGAATCCAAACATCAAAGCAATTCACATAACCAAGGTGGTGCAAATGATTTTCAGCACTTGATCTGGATATTTTGAGTATGTTGGCTACCTTCCGAGTGGTATAATGTTGATTGTTCTCAATTATTGTTTCGATTTGATTGCTATCAACTTCAACTGGTCTACCCGACTGTGGAGCATCATCCAGTGAGAATCTCCAGCACAAAACTTGGCAAACCACTTTTGACACATTAGATTGGTCACAGCACCTTCTGCATACACTGCCCAAATCTTTTTGTGTGTTTCAGTTGCGTTTTTACCTTTCTTGAAATAATAAAGCATAATATGCCAGAATGTTGCCTTTTTTCTTCCACCTTCAATATTAAGATGACTACAGAAAATTTTACCAATTTTGATAACCCTTTTTTTAGATGTGTGCTGATATGACAGCTGTCACATACAATCTAACAAAATTGTTTCAAATGAAGTTAAGACAACTAAGTGCTACTAGAGCCATCCTACAGAGAAAAACGAATGAGACTTTTGGCCAACCCAATACATACGTCATTTTGACACTGGCTGTTTTCTCTCACCATTGTTTACAACATCCTATTCTTATCAGCACAGTTCAGTGGTTCTTAACCTCTGTTGTGCCGTAGGCCCCTTTGGTAGCCTTGCGAAGTTAATGGTCTTCTTTTCAGAGTACATTTTCAATTTTCCTTAATAAAATACATAGGATTATGAAGGAACTCAATTATATTAAAGTAATAGCTAGCAATATATTAAAAAACTAATTTTAATATAGCAACACATATCTTTTTTCATCAATACATTAAATAATAAGATCTAGTAGTGTATGTTCTAATTTGGAGGAAGTGATGAGAGTAAACATTATTTCCGGATGTCTGCAACAACTATAATGTTCTGTAAAGAAAATCTATAAACTCTAATTTCAGGAGTCTCAGGTATGACCCATGCCACTCTGGTTTGTTGTCTACATTTATAGTAAAAGAAACTGCTAAAATTTCAGTTCGAGCTTAGTAACGATAAAGTTGTAAATTTATTTTTATTCAAGCTCAGGGGCCTCCTGAATTATTTACATATTCTTTTTTAATTGAGATATAATAATACATAGTCTTGATCTCTGATTTTTTTCTCCCTTCAATTAATTGCCAACGTCTTCTCCCAATCTTTTGTTTGATTTTTTTTTCTCACAGTGTTTATGGGGTCTTTTGATCAAGAAATTAATATTTTTTCATTTAGTTAAATGTGTCCTTTTTTACTTTTGGGGACTTTGTGCCTTGTGTAAAGTAGGATGTTTTATTATATTTTGTTCCAATAATTTAAAATGGTATTTTTCACTTTTAGGCTTTTAATATACCTGGACATTCAAAAATGTATTTTTTAAGGATGGGACTTAACCTTCTTTCATGTAGTATCTTACAATAAAGGCAACATTTTGGTAACATTATTATCGTCATTCAAGGAGCAGATTAACCCTCATCTTCTCCATAACATCCATGACGAATGCTCCCTTTAACAGGTATCTTCATCTTTCTAAATATCTATCCCATTTGTATTCATTGTTACATTTTTTTCCCTAAATTTTTCTTATTTCTCAAGAGTTCATGTGTTGCCTGAAAAGATGGCAAGCATTTTGAGGACAGAGATAATGTGCTTTAACACTTTTTTTCAGTAGTGACTAGCAGAGTGTTGGGCCAAATGATTGAGATTAATATATTATAATGTGTTTTGCTTCCAAACTCTTTCCAATTTCAATATAAATTTAGAAAAAAAAATCATATAGTTTATATAAGAATTTATCTTTTAAAATAGAGTAAGAGTTTTTTCCCTTTTCTAATTCGTGTTTTAGCATATGACCCATTCTCACTTTCTGTATTCCTTATTCCAACATAAGATGTGCCTCTAAAATAGTAACAGTGATTTCCATAAGCCACATACAGACACCAGGTCCTTGTCAGGAGTATGAGAAAGAGAAAATTTCTCTTCTGTAGTGAAAGGGAAGGGGAAGGAGCCCTTAGGCCTCCACAGTCCAGACTGCTTCCAGCTGCTCAGTCGCTGGGTCCGTGGTCTTCATGCAGTCAGGATGTGTGGGGAATATCTGGCTGTGAGGACCCCCCAGGGACGAGAGCTTTCCAGTCTGGCATTAACCTGTCACGCCCTTCTCCTCTTCAGCTCAATTAGGGTTTCTTCTGCTCTCCTAGGCTAAAACTCTGTGAGTATGTGAAAGTCAAAGAAACTCCTTCCACCTAAAAATAGTTCAACATCCACAGCAATAAGTTTCTGGAGATTTTATTAACCTAAATACTGTAATCTGGGACTGTTGTCACTAAAATAGATAACACATTGTATTTCTGCTTATTCCCTTAATCAGAAAATTATGCTTTTTCTTTTTTCCAAAACATTTTTTCACTTTTTATTTTGCAATAATTTTAAACTTAAAATTTGGAAAAATAGCACACAGGGTCCCTGCATAAATTTTACCCAGTTTCCACTAATATTTATATTTTCTATAACTCAAGCACAATGATAAAAACTAAGAACCTAGCATTGTAACGATACTATAATTTACTAGAGACTCTGTTCATCTTTCGTCAGTTTTCCACTATGTCCTTTTTCTATTCCGGGATACAGTATAGGATCCCGCATTGCATTTATTAATTGTCTCCTTAATATCCTCCAATCAGTGACAGTTCATCTATCTTTCTTTGTCTTTCATGACCTTGGGATTTGTGAAGAGTACTTGTTACTTATTTTTGTAGAGTGTCACTCATTTTGGGTTTGCCTGATATTTTTTAATGATTAGATCGGGGTTGCATTTTTAGCGAGAATACCACAGAGGTGGCATGCACTTCTCAGTGCATCTTATCAGAGGGTAAAAATGATGTCCTTATGTCTTTTTACTGGTGACGTTTACCTTGATCACTTGGTTAAGGTGGTGTCTGCTGGCTTTCTCTACTGTTATTATTTGTCTATTTGAAGTTAACAAATACCTTAGGGGAAATACTTTGCAACCCTGCAAATATGCTGTTTCTCCTTAACTTTTCGGTCACTAATTTCGGCATCCATTGGTGGGTCTTCCTTGCAACTGTTATTGCGGTATTCTACTGGTGGTTTTCTATTTCCCTCATTTATTCTACATTTGTTTATTTATTTATATCAGTATGGACTCATTCATGACTTTAACATTTTTATTCTGTGGATTATAATCCAATACTATCATTACTTATTTTGTGCCTCAAATTGTTCCAGCTGTGACCATTGGGAGCTCTTTCAGGTTGGCTCCTATGAACTTTTGCCAGCATGGCCCCATCCTTTTTGGAGCACTTCCTCATTTATTGCTACCATATAATGCTCCATATGCTCATCTTGTGTTTTCCCTGCCACAGCTCTTTAATCAACCACTTCTCCAGGTATCCCTGTTTCTTTGTATCAGTGAATGATATTTAGACACCAAAAGCTAGGCTTTTAGAGATTAAAAGATCTAAGGACTCGGCAAATTTTATAAGTGGCCAGATCGTAAATAGGGTTTGAAGGCCATTCAGTCTCTGTTGCAGCTACTCCATTCTGCTGTTGTTGCACAAAATCAGACATAGACAGTAGGTAAGTGTGCATATGTTTCAATAATACTTTATTTACAAAAATAGGTGGTAGGCTGGATTTGGTTCATGGGACTTGTTGTTTGCCGTCTCCTACTCTAGAATGACAGGTCATGTGCTGACCTTCATGTATAAAAACAAAGACAGAAACCTAGTAATGTTTTCATCTTCTCTGGTGAGGAGCGTACTGGAGTATACTGATGTAAATGGAATTAGCTTAAGTGTTTTTACTTTTTAAAAATTTTGGATTATTTTATTTCAGAATAGGAAAAAAAATGATAATTACTGTTTCCCATCTTTAAATCATTAGATGTTTAGATAGTGTAGTATTTATTTTCAGATGAATCAATAAATAAAAAGTTTACTTTCACTTTTACTTTATGTGTGGAATTTCAGAGATAACCAAGTGCAAAATAAATGGTACAGGGGAAGTAGGAAAGACTCGTTCTGACCTTGCTCTGGAAAAGCAGTCCGCAAGTTTCGTAGATGGCCAGATCGCAAATGGGCTTTATAGGCCAGGAAGGCTCTGTTGCAGCTGCTCGCAGGGTAGAGCATCCTGAAAAGTTTCCAGGAGGAGGTGAGGACTGAGATTGACACCAAAGAATGGATGGGACTTGAGTCACCTACAAAAGAAGAAATAAATGTGGTGATTCAGGGATGATTTGAATAAGAGAGGGAGAGAGAAACAGGTTGAGAGTATTCAGGAATAATAAATAGCAAACAACAGCAACAGCAATTCAGAAAGGGATGTAGGAGCCAAACCTGACCCTGCTAGCAGTTCTGCTAATCTCACAGATTTTAGTAATTGGCTATCTTTCAAATCACCTGGCTTTATTAAAAGCAATTGACACTATGCTCTGTACGTTTAAATGATTCTACAGAATTTTTAACAGATCTTTAAATGGGTTAAAGATCTAAATTACTATTTATTAATTTTTCATGTTAATATATTAATGTTTTTTTGCCATTATTTATAAGCTTTTCAGTGTTAATTCTGTAATGAGCAGGTATTGCCAAGAAGCCAATCTTATAAGATGCAAGAACGTTTACTCTTGTACTCATTTCTGTGACAGACTTTTTGGCTCTCCAGTGAGTGCACAGTGAGCTGAACAACGAATTCTTAAAAGTTTAATTCCACCTTCATTGGGAGTCAAGTATATCCTGCTTCTTTTGAATGCAACCCTAATCCCAAAGACAGATCATTTTATTGTCTTTGGCCTCAGTAGTTTCTGTGCTAGCCCCTGAGTAAGATGGTGACACAAGTCGACAAAGGAATTGTCAGTTTATTTGGGAATATCCTAGGGATTAATTCATCAGTAATGATTGTTAATGAAATCTGATTCCATGAGATAAGGTGACTTCCTAAGTAAAATCAAACTCTTCATTTAAAGTATATTGCTGGGGCTTCCCTGGTGGCGCAGTGGTTGAGAGTCCGCCTGCCGATGCAGGGGACGCGGGTTAGTGCCCCGGTCCGGGAGGATCCCATGTGCCGCGGAGCGGCTGGGCCCGTGAGCCATGGCCCCTGAGCCTGCGCATCCGGGGCTTGTGCTCCGCAATGGGAGAGGCCACGGCGGTGAGAAGCCCACATACCGCAAAAAATATAAATAAATAAAGTATATTGCTGAAATTTTTCTTACCCAGTGTTCTCATTTAGAGGTCACTAAATCCATCATCATTTGTGCTCCAAAGTAGTTTCATAAAAAATAAATAAAATGAAATTTGGCTATAGTTTGAGCTTCTTGTTATAAAAGCTGGTATTATCGAATTAAGCAGACAGTTGATTTCTATATTTCTGACATTTAACGTTAATTTGATAGGAAATAATTACCATAATATTATAATCAAATATTCTAAACCCACACTTCTTAAATATAGAGTTTAGTGGGTGACTTAATATTTTCTACATGAACTACCATATGTCAAAGAGAACTAATGATCTCCTTAATAGGCAGCCTACTCACACTTGCGTATCTGTGGTAGGGAACCTTCTTAAAGGTCAATCTAGTTGGTGTCCTCTCCCTTATTCTCATAATCTTTCTGCCCTTTTCATTCAGGTTTGGCCACCTTTTAGCCAACTTTGTTGCCTGCTTTAATACATCCTGCCTCATGTTCCGTGGTGAGCCCAGCACCTTGCAGCTCCTTGAGGAAGCAGCTTCAGTCTTCCCAATCCATAAACACAGACAACATCCCTTCCTTTTTACTTTACTTGAAACCCCCAAAGAAGGTATATTATATTTTTTAAACGTTCTCAGATCCCAAGAACCATGTTCTATGACCATTTCAAGAATAACTCTTCACCATTCCTTGAATATGGCTGGTACACCCCCTTCTTCTGCTTATGCAGATCTTGAAATGGCCTCTTTTCTTATCAACTCTCTTCAAAGCCCTACCTTCCTTTAAGACTCAAGTTGAGTTCTAGACTCTCTCTCAGGTCTTTGTGGACCCCAGCTCCACCATCGGTTCTCAGTGCCATTTGTCATTGTTGTTTCCTGTGCCATTTGTCATTGTTGTTTCCCTTTGTGCACATTCCTATCTCCCCCAGCAGATTGCAAGCCCTACCCAGAACGGAAGCATGTCCCGTGCCTCCCCTCACAGTATGTAGAACCTAACCATGTGCCCTGTCAAAGCAGGCCTTCAGTAATGTTTTTGAGGAGGAACAGTGACATCCATTAAGCTCTTACCTTCATCAAAAAGGAGTGTTTAAAAAGCTACTGTACTGCACGAAATTACCTGCAATAATCTTGGTATCCCCGTAGAGGCAAATCTGTTGAAAGCCAAATCACTTCAGAGTTCCAGGTATTCATGTGAGGATTTGTAAACAAGTTAGATTGCAGCAGGTCAGTACTCATTTTTTTAAGCAATAAAATATTCTGTAATATAGACAAGGAGGCAGTCTCACTCCCGTCTAGGATGTCTGCTGAGAGAGCGAGCATTAACTGAGAGGTCAGATATCTATAATTTTAAGCGTAGTGGAAAGCCACATAAACTGAAGTTTGATTATTTCCCAAATGATCAGGAACCCTAATGGATTACTGCATATGAAATATCGTTTTACTGAGTTCTGTAGAGATTTACCAAATCCAATAGTAGTGTTAGGCATTTGGGATCTTCAACGGCTAGTCTCTGTGCTTTTAAAAGGAAGAGTGATATATAGCCATGTACAGTGTAGACAGGCCACATCTCCCTAGGAATTCAGTGCTGAGTTTCATCTTTAGAGCAAAGGTGTTACAGAGCTAAAAGACATATGGATTATATTGTCACCTTTAAAAGGTGAAATTTTTTTGGTGACTCTTTTCCGGATGTTTCAGCTGCTAGCAAGATCTGGCAAGACAGTCCACTGGGATGGAGCCAGTTTCTGTAAGATTGCTAATCAAGGTCTAAACCTCTGAGTACAGCAACAAACCAGGGTGGTTTCTATCAGAACCTTATATACTTGTGTGTCTGGCGTTTACTTTGTAAAGCAGTGGAAGAACTTCATGTAAACCAATTTGTGACTTAAGACAATTTAGGTAACCTATCATAAAGCCAAAGGAAAGTTTTTCTCATCAAGAAGTTGTTTCTTTATGATGCAAAGATTTTTCTAATACTATTAGCCAACTAATAAACTCTTAATAGCAACCTTATGCCTAAGACCTATACTTGTCTATATTTGTTACTAAAATTTTTAGACATTTGCGTAAAGAAAGGAAGCCCCATTTGGGTTCTTGGTTCATACAGTAAGAATAGACCAGAAAAGATATTTATATCAAACTAGTGAAATTCCTATTAAATATACTATAAAGTCTCTAGGAATCATTTTCCTAATCTCCTCTGAAAGAATAATTTTATCTTTAAAAATATACCACTGTATATGTCACACACACACACACACACACACACACACATATTTTCTTTCACCTTCTCCACACCTGTTAAATAAACTTGTCATTTTTATAGCCAATTCAGGAAGAGAGTTCTTCACTCCTCTCCTTGGAGACCTAGATGTACCTCGTCCGGTGTCTGGGGTCAACCCCATCTCCTCTGAAAGCCTGGCTGCATGATTTGATAGTCACGGCTGTCATTATCATCCAGCTTGGCACATGCCTCTAGGGTTTTCCCATTGAGCAAGGGTCTGAACTGTGCTGCCCACGCTTCCTCATACCAATTATAACTCCCATGCAGTTATCTAAAAGGCAGAAAAAAATGATCAACACCATCCCCAGCCTTGTAATGAGGAAGCAATTTTCCCTTATTATAACTGACTAAATAAGTGCAGGCTGACCCTCAAGGCCCCTCCTTGCCCTCTTCGTGTCCCTCTGGAAATCATGGTCAAAACTCACTTTTCCTTTCAGATTTCCTTGACTTCCCACTTGTTTTGTTTCTTTCTCTTAATTCCACACTTTTTCCATCTTCATCGTCACTGTGCCGAATGCTGTTCCTCGTTCTGTGCCCTCACGGAGTGATCACGCCTCTTCCTGGTGCGTACCTCATTAGTACCTGACCTTTGTTTCTCGTTTCTGATCTTCTGCCACTGGACTCCCTTACCACAGATTTACTGCTTGGGCGCCAGAGGAAGAGGGTCCTCGAGCCATGCAAATGATCCAGCAGATTTCACTCTTCCTTCCTTTTGTCACTTCTAAGACCCTCGTGTCTCTTACACTTTTTTGTCCGAAGAATCTATACTGTGTGTGTTTGGTTTAACCAGAAACAGTGCTGTGTTGGCTGTAGGCAGTCAAAGCATTAGTTACGTTGTTGAAAGGCACGAGGAATTTATCATCATTTTTTTACCTTTCTACTTCAAGTAGAGATAGTTCAAAGACGTTGCACGAATGAGTCAGTATCCCCTGTTTTGGAGCATAAGGAAATCATCTCTGAAGATTTGATGAAAAACTGAGACAAAACAGAAAAACAGTTTTGGACACCTGTGTATCAGTGGCTCCTCCCTCTGACATGTGACCCTTTGGAGCAGTCCCAAGCTAATAAAAAAACCTTAGATTGAGAGACTACTTCATTTTGATTAAAGCTTTTATACTTAGGATTTTCATTTGGGCATATGGAAGAGACTAACCTAATATCTGTCTAACCCAATATTTGTTCCTCCTTTTCTTCCTTGGGAATACAACCTCCAGTTTTTAGCTAGGCACGTGCTAAGCTGAATAAAGAGTCCATTTCTCAGTCTCTTATCAATTAGCCATGTACACATTAGGCCAAATGATATGTAAGTGGAAATGTTTTGCGTGGGCTTCTAAGAAGTCTTCCAAGCATTGGTGCATGCGCATTGACACTTTTTTATTCTGTTTTCCATCCTGTTTCCTGATCATAAGGCAGATGGCTGGATCTCTAACAATCATATAGGACTGTGAGGTCAAGGGCCATATCCTAGGGATGGAGAAACAGTGAGTTGGTAAAAGCCTGAGTCCAAAAACTTCATGAAGTGGAACATCATATCAAGCATGGAATAATCTTTATGTGAGAGAATGAGAAATAAACTGTATTGTTTCAATCTTATTTTGGTTTTTCCTGTTATATACAGTCATGTGTAATTCTAATTGAGTCAGGGAACTTTGTGGTGAGTTGGATAGATGGAAGAGAAGTATTGGGGGATTCTGACTGTACCCTTTGCTTATGCAAGGTGTGGAATCAGAAATTATCTAACCGGGTTTGGGTCATGGCCTCATGTAAATCAGAAGTTCATAGTTGCTTCCTAGAGACATTTGCTAGTTCTCTAATAACTAAGCGCATACATTAAAAGAAAATTTTCCAAGAGATTCTGACGGGGAGGCAAAGGTATGTGTTTGTACATGTTAATTGTAATACCTGTAATAGAAAAATATTTTAAGTAACCTAACTATTCATCAGTAAAAAATTTGATATATTATAATGGCCTATCTATACTTTGGCTTATTCTTCAGCCCCTAAAGATGATATATTATGCAGCCATTAAAGATATTAAGAGTGTGAATAAAATGAAGAGGTGTTTGTAACATTTTGTTGAGTGAAAAAAAATAATGTTAAGATTTCTAGTCATGATGGCATTGTAAATTCTCCAAGGAACCTCCTCCGCCTCTACACATATGACATATAGATAATATGTAGAATGAGGAAATCTAAAAGGTGTAGTCATGCTCAAAAGTAAGATAAATGTCTCCATGACCCAGAAACTGAAAGTGATAAGCAGCATAAAGGCATCAGCCTACCAGCCTACCAGGTTCTGGGTAAGAAAAAGGCTGATATGGCCAGGAGTTTAGCTATATCTTCAGTAGGGAATAAGAGCATCCATAGCAGAACTTCCGCTAGGTCTTCTCCTTACATTATGTTTCATGAAAAGAGAATCTAGAAGATATATGTACAACCACATGACTAGGAAGTAAACCATTAAGTTGCTTGCTGGCTTGATGATTGATGACATCCCCAGCGTGCAGATGTTTTTAATATATAACCCCTGTCTGCCTGGGGTCCAAAATGGATGGGCTGGTAGCAATTGCAAAGACACTAGAGAGAGGTTAGTATACATACACACACGCGCACGCACACACACACACACACACACACACACACACACACACCTCCTATTCACAAATATCTATATTTTTGAACCTCCTATTCAAAAAATATCTATTGAACCTCCTATTCAAAAAACATGTATAAACAAAAATTCCAATACATATTAAAAATCTCTCACTAGGAAAACAGCCAAATAAACCCTATAATATGAATATGGCATTGCTATGAAGAATATGAAATGAGCAGACTGAAAAATTTTCTTAAAAATAAATATGTTTAATTTCCACTCCCATGTTTATTGGAACATTATTCACAGTAGCAGAGATATGGAAACAACATAAATGTTTGTTAATGGATGAATGGATAAAGAAAATGTGATTAATAATGATATATATATACACATATATGTACATATATATGTATGTATTATTCAGCCTTAAAAAAGAAGGAAATACTGCCATTTGAGACAGTACTGATGAACCTGGAGGACATTATTCTAAGTGAAGCAAGCCAGACTCAGAAAGACAGAAAGACAAATATTGCATGATCTCATTTATACGTAGAATTTAAAGTAGTCAAACTCATAGAAACAGAGAGTTGAATGGTGGCCTCCAGGAACCAGGGGAGAGGGAAACGGAGAGATTTGGCCAAAGGGTACGAAGCTTCAGTGATGGAGGTGACTGAATTCTGGAGATCTAATGCATGTACATCACAGTAACTGCAGTTTACATTACAGTATTGTATACTTGAAATTTGATAAAAGGATAGATTGATCTTAAGTGTTCTCACCACATACACACACACACACACTCACAAAGGTAAATAAATATACTGTTCAAGACTAAAATAAAAATATCCATTTTCTGTGAGATAAATAATATGTAATGAAAATAGAGAAATAATGTACTTGGAAAGATTATTGCAAAAATATTATGGAAAAGGGTTAATTTTCTTATTGTATAGAGAGAACTCTGAGAAATTAACAATATAAGAACCAACAGCCTAAAATAAAGGAAGGGGCAAAAGTTTTAAAGAGAAATCCAACAGGTAAAGGAATACAAATCAATTGTAAACTTGAAAATATGTATGGTATTACTCACAATTTAAAAGATACCAATTGAAATGGTGAAATAGCGTGTTTAACATGTATAAGATTGGAAAAAATGAAATAGAAACACTGTAACTATTGCGTGCATTGAAGGTGTGAAATATGGGCAATCTCACACACATTGGTTTGGGAAGAGAATGACACACTTTTTTGCAAGGCAGTTCTATAATAATATCTATCAAATTTACTATGCATATACCCTTTTATTTTACAATTCCATTTTAGACATTCACCATAAATGAAACATACACAACGTATGAAAAGATGCATTTATAATAATGACCATTATAGCATTGATTTTAGTAGTCATAACATTGTTTTTCAGTAGGGCAATAGAACTGGTTAAACCCATTGTGCAACATGGACTACCCTTAACATTCCCAGGCCTGGAAGCAGGGCATATAGAGGTCCACACACTATATATCTAAATATTGAAGACTTATAAATTAAATTAAATATACTTCATCTTCCTTCACTGACAAAGATGCCTTCATAACTACCTAAAGTAACAAGATAATGACAAACTAAAAAGGACCTAATGTGGCATTCAAGCCTTTACACACCTGTTTAAAGGTATCTCTCACCCACTGCTCACTCAAAACTAGCTCCATATTCGATATGTCCAGTCAGGGGACTCATCTCCATTTCAAGAATGTTTTGTGTTCTTTCTTCATGCATGCTGTAACTTCTTTTTGAAATTCTTCCCTGCTCAGGTTAAATGTCCCCTTTGTTATTACCAGATCTGATCTCGAAAGAGAGTTATTTCCTCCTTTGAGATCCCTTAGGTCTTTGCTATAACATTTAAAAATAATCTACCTCAGATTATAGAATATTGTGGACGGAATTACTTCTCCACCAGGTAGTAAACTACTTTAGATTATGGAATTTATCTTAGTCATTCTTGCACATTTTTAGCATCTGAACCTGTGCCTTGGAACCAATAGGTACTCTACAATTGAAAAAACTGGATTATAGATTAAGAAAAAAACTCTTTATTATGAAAATTTCAAACATGTATAATCAAGCAGTTTCAAAACTGAAAACTCATTGCCAGTCTTGTTTCATCTAAACCCTTGTTTCAAACCACACCTTATTTTAGTATCAAATTATTTTGAAAAAATAATGTCATTTTTTCTGTAGCTACCTCTGTCTATATTTATATAAAATAAGGAGTACTTTCTCAAAGCATAATGATAAAACCATTGTCAAAACAAACATTTAACAATCATTCTTTAATATATCACATTTCTAATTAGTATGAAAATTTCCTTGATTGTAAAATAATTTTTATTTGTTTGAGTCAGGATCCAGATAAAAACCATATATTAGTATTGGTTTATTTGGCTTTTAGATTACTCTTTTTTTTTTTTTTTTTTTTTCCGGTACGTGGGCCCCTCACTGTTGTGGCCTCTCCAGTTGCGGAGCACAGGCCCCGGACGCGCAGGCTCAGCGCCCATGGCTCACGGGCCCAGCTTCTTCGTGGCATGTGGGATCCTCCCAGACCGGGGCACGAACCTGTGTCCCCTGCATCGGCAGGCGGACTCTCAACCACTGCGCCACCAGGGAAGCCCTAGATTACTTTTAACCTACCAATTTATTCTGTCTTTATCTCTTCCCTTCCTAGCAATTCTTCCTTGAAGCTGAAAGGCAAGTGTGTTTTGAAGGCAGATATAAGCAATGCACCTCATGGCTGCCATTTAATATTAGTAGTTCTAAAATTTTTATTGCCTAGATCCAATATTTCATTATTTCACCAGCAGTTGAAAGTGGTAAATTTTTTCTTTTGTATTTTTTCTTCATTTATTTAGGTGACCAACAAAGTGACTCACAATTTTTAAAAATTATACTCAATTTATAGTTATTATCAAATGTTGGCTATAGTCCCTGTGCTGTACAATATATCTTTGTAGCTTATTTATTTTATACCTGGTATATTGTACCTCTTAACTCCCTACCCCTATCTATCCCTCCTCCCTTCTCTCTCTCCACTGGTAACCACTAGTTTGTTCTCTAGATCTGTGAGTCTGTTTCTGTTTTGTTATATTCATTGCTTTTTAAAATGTTTTAGATTTCACATATAACTGATAATATACAGTGTTTTTCTTTCTCTCTCTGACTTATTTCACTAAGCATCATAGCTTCCAGCTCCATCCATGTTGTTGCCAATGGCAAAATTTCACTCTTCTTTATGGCTGAGTAGTATTCCATTGTATATATACCACATCCTCTTTATCCGTGGACACATAGGTGGCTTCCCTATACTGGCTATTATAAATAATGGTACTGTGAACATTGGGATGCATGTATCTATTTGAATTAGTGTTGTTGTTTTCTTCAGGTATACACCTAGAAGTGGAATTGCTGGATCATATGGTGTTGTATTTTCAGTTGGTTTTTTTTTTGTCTTGAATTTTATTATTTATTTTTTTTATACAGCAGGTTCTTATTAGTCATCAATTTTATACACATCAGTGTATACACGTCAATCCCAGTCGCCCAATTCATCACACCACCACCACCATCCCCCGCCGCTTTCCCCCCTTGGTGTCCATACATTTGTTCTCTACATCTGTGTCTCTATTTCTGCTCTGCAAACCGGTTCATCTGTACCATTTTTCTAGTTCCACATACATGTGTTAATATACGATATTTGTCTTTCTCTTTCTGATTTACGTCAATCTGTATGACAGTCTCTAGATTCATCCACGTCTCTACAAATGACCCAATTTAGTTCCTTTCTGTGGCTGAGTAATATTCCATTGTATATATGTACCACATCTTCTTTATGCATTCATCTGTTGATGGGCATTTAGGTTGCTTCCATGACATGGCTATTGTAAATAGTGCAGCAATGAACATTGGGGTGCATATGTCTTTTTGAATTATGGTTTTCTCTGGGTATGTGCCTAGTAGTGGGATTGCTGGGTCGTCTGGTAATTCTGTGTTTAGTTTTTTAAGGAACATCCATACTGTTCTCCATAGTGTATCAATAGCTCCATAGCTATACCAGTGTTCTCCATAGCTGTATCAATTTACATTCCCACCAACAGTGCAAGAGGGTTCCCTTTTCTCCACACCCTCTCCAGCATTTGTTGTTTGTAGATTTTCTGATGATACCCATTCTAACTGGTGTGAGGTGATACCTCATTGTAGTTTTGATTTGCATTTCTCTAATAATTAGTTATGTCGAGCAGCTTTTCATGTTCTTCTTGGCCATCTTTATGTCCTCTTTGGAGAAATGTCTATTTAGGTCTTCTGCCCGTTTTTGGATTAGGTTGTTTGTTTTTTATTAATATTGAGCTGCATGAGCTGTTTATATATTTTGGAGATTAATCCTTTGTCCGTTGATTCATTTGCAAATATTTTTTCCCATTCTGAGGGTTGTCTTTTCGTCTTATTTGTAGTTTCCTTTGCTTTGCAAAAGCTTTTAAGTTTCACTTGGTCCCATTTGTTTTTATTTCCATTACTCTGGGAGGTGGATCAAAAGAGATCTTGCTCTGATTTATGTCAAAGAGTGTTCTTCCTATATTTTCCTCTAAGAGTTTTATAGTGTCTGGTCTTACATTTAGGTCTTTAATGCATTTTGAGTTTATTTTTGTGTATGGTGTTAGGGAGTGTTCTAATTTCATTGTTTTACATGTAGCTGTCCAGTTTTCCCAGCACCACTTATTGAAGAGACTTTCTTTTCTCCATTGTATTTCCTTGCCTCCTTTGTCATAGATTAGTTGACCATAGGTGCGTGGGTTTATCTCTGGGCTTTCTATCCTGTTCCATTGATCTATATTTCTGTTTTTGTGCCAGTACCATATTGTCTTGATTACTGTAGCTTTGTAGTATAGTCTAATGTCAGGGAGTCTGATTCCTCCAGCTTTGTTTTTCCCCTCAAGACTGCTTTGGCTATTCAGGGTCTTTTGTGTCTCCATACAAATTTTAAGGTTTTTTGTTCTAGTTCTGTAAAAAAATGCTGTACGTAATTTGAAAGTGATTGCATTGAATCTGTAGATTGCTTTAGGTAGTATAGTCATTTTCACAATATTGATTCTTCCAATCCAAGAACATGGTATATCTCTCCATCTGTTGGTATCATCTTTAATTTCTTTCAACAGTGTCTTATAGTTTTCTACATACAGGTCTTTTGTCTCCCTAAGTAGGTTTATTCCTAGGTATTTTATTCTTTTTGTTGCAGTGGTAAATGGGAGTGTTACCTTAATTTCTCTATCAGATTTTTTTGGTGGCATCTTTAGGATTCTCTATGTATAGTATCATGTCATCTGCAAACAGTGACAGTTTTACTTCTTCTTTTCCAATTTGTGCTCCTTTTATTTCGTTTTCTTCTCTGATTTCCATGGCTAGGACTTCCAAAACTATGTTGAATAATAGTGGCGAGTGTGGACATCCTTCTTCCTGATCTTAGAGGAAATGCTTTCACTTTTTCACCCTTGAGAATGATGTTTGCTGTGGGTTTGTCATATATGGCCTTTATTATGTTGAGGTGGGTTCCCTCTGTGCCCACTTTCTGGAGAGTTTTTATCATAAATCGGTGTTGAATTTTGTCGATAGCTTTTTCTGCATCTATTGAGATGATCATATGGTTTTTCTTCTTCAATATGTTAATATGGTGTATCACATTGATTGATTTGCATTTATTGAAGAATCCTTGCATCCCTGGAATAAATCCCACTTGATCATGGTGTATGATCCTTGTAATGTGTTGTTGCATTCTGTTTGCTAGTATTTTGTTGAGGATGTTTGCATCTATATTCATCAGTGATATTGGTCTGTAATTTCCTTTTTTGTAGTTTCTTTGTCTGGTTTTGGTATCAGGGTGATGGTGCCCTCATAGAATGAGTTTGGGAGTGTTTCTTCCTCTGCAGTTTTTTGGAAGAGTTTGAGAAGGATGGGTGTTAGCTCTTCTCTAAATGTTTGAGAGAATTCACCTGTGAAGCCATCTGGTCCTGGATCTTCTTATTGGAAATTTTTTTTTTTTTTGTGGTACGTGGGCCTCTCACTGCTGTGGGCATCTCCTGTTGCGGAGCACAGGCTCCGGACCCGCAGGCCCAGTGGCCGTGGCTCACGGGCCCAGCTGCTCAGCAGTACGTGGGATCCTCCCGGACCGGGACACAAACCCACGCCCCCTGCATTGGCAGGCGAACTCCCAACCACTGCGCCACCAGGAAAGCCTGTTTGTTGGAAGATTTTTAATCACAGTTTCAATTTCATTACTTGTGATTGGTCTGTTCATATTTTCTCTTTCTTCCTGGTTCAGTCTTGGAAGGTTATACCTTTCTAAGAATTTTTCCATTTCTTCCAGGTTGTCCATTTCATTGGCATATAGTTGTTTGTAGTAATCTCTTATAATCTTTTGTATTTCTGCAGTGTCAGTTGTGATTTCTCCTTTTTCATTTCTAATTTTATTGATTTCAGTCCTCTCCATTTTTTTCTTGATGAGTCTGGCTAATGGTTTATCAATTTTGTTTATCTTCTCAAAGAACCAGCTTTTAGTTTTATTGATCTTTGCTATTGTTTTCTTTGTTTCTATTTCATTTATTTCTGCTCTGATCTTTATGATTTCTTTCCTTCTGCTAACTTTGGGTTTTGTTTGTTCTTCCTTCTCTAGTTCCTTTAGGTGTAACGTTTGATTCTTTATTTGAGCTTTTTCTTGTTTCTTGAGGTAGGCTTGTGTAGCTATAAAATTCCCTCTTAGAACTGCTTTTGCTGCATCCCATAGGTTTTGGATCATTGTGTTTTCATTGTCAGTTTTCTCTAGGTATTTTTTTAATTTCCTCTTTGATTTCTTCAGTGATCTCTTGGCTATTTAGTATCGTATTGTTTAGTCTCTATGTTTTTGTGCTTTTTACATTTTTTTCCCTGTAATTCATTTCTAATCTCATAGCGTTGTGGTTAGAAAAGATGCTTGATATGATTTCAATTTTCTTAAATTTACTGAGGCTTGATTTGTGACCCAACATGTGATCTATCCTGGAGAATATTCCGTTTGCACTTGAGAAGAAAGTGTAATCTGAGGTTTTTGGATGGAATGTTGTATAAATATCAATTACATCTATCTGGTCTGTTGTGTCATTTGAAGCTTGTGTTTCCTTATTAATTTTCCGTTCGGATGATCTGTCCATTGGTGTAAGTGAGGTGTTAAAGTCCCCCACTATTATTGTGTTACTGTTGATTTCCTCTTTTAGAGCTGTTAGCAGTTGCCTTATGTATTGCGGTGCTCCTATGTTGGATGCATATATATTTATAATTGTTATATCTTCTTCTTGGATTGATCCCTTGATCATTATGTAGTGTCCTTCCTTGTCTCTTGTAACAATCTTTATTTTAAAGTCGATTTTATCTGATATGAGTATTGCTACTCCAGCTTTCTTTTGATTTCCATTTGCATGGCATATCTTTTTCCATCCCCTCACTTTCAGTCTATATGTGTCCCTAGGTCTGAAGTGGGTCTCTTGTAGACAGCATGTATATGGGTCCTGTTTTTGTATCCATTCAGCAAGCCTGTGTTTTTTCGTTAGAGCATTTAATCCATTCACGTTTAAGGTAATTATCAATATGTATGTTCCAATTACCATTTTCTTAATTGTTTTGGGTTTGTTTTTGTAGGTGCTTTTCTTCTCTTGCGTTTCCCACTTGGAGAAGTTCCTTTAGCATTTGTTGTAGAGCTGGTTTGGTGTTGCTGAATTCTCTTAGCTTTTGCTTGTCTGTAAAGCTTTTGATTTCTCCATCGAATCTGAATGAGATCCTTGCCGGCTAGAGTAATCTTGGTTGTAGGTTCTTCCCTTTCATCATTTTAAGTGTATCATGTCATTCGCTTCTAGCTTGTAGAGTTTCTGCTGAGAAATCAGCTGTTAACTTTATGGGTGTTCCCTTTTATGTTATTTGTCATTTTTCCCTTGCTGCTTTCAATAATTTTTCTTTGTCTTTAATTTTTGCCAGTTTGATTACTATGTGTTTCAGCGTTTTTCTCCTTGAGTTTATCCTGTATGGGACTGTCTGCACTTCCTGGACTTGGGTGGCTATTTCCTTTCCCATGTTAGGGAATTTTTTGACTATAATCTCTTCAAATATTTTCTCGGGTCTTTTCTCTCTCTCTTCTCCTTTTGGGACCCCTATAATGTGAGTGTTGTTACGTTTAACCTTGTTCCAGAGGTCTCTTAGGCTGTCTTCATTTCTTTTCATTCTTTTTTTCTTTATTCTGTTCTGCAGCAGTGAATTCCACCGTTCTGTCTTCCAGGTCACTTATCCGTTCTTCTGCCTCAGTTATTCTGCTATTGATTCCTTCTAGTGTATTTTTCATTTCAGTTATTGTGTTTTTCATCTCTGTTTGCTTGTTCTTTAATTCTTCTAGAACTTGCATCTTCTCGATCTTTGCCTCCATTCTTCTTCTGAGGTCCTGGATCATCTTCACTGTCATTATTTTGAATTCTTTTTCTGGAAGGTTGCCCATCTCCACTTCATTTAGTTGTTTTTCTGGGGTTTTATCTTGTTCCTTCACCTGATACATAGCCCTCTGCCTTTTCATCTTGTCTATCTTTCTGTGAATGTGGTTTTTGTTCCACAGGCTGGAAGATTGTAGTTCTTCTTGCTCTTCTGTCTGCCCTCTGGTGGATGAGGCTATCTAAGAGGGTTGTGCAAGTTTCCTGATTGGAGGGACTGGTGGTGAGTATAGCTGGCTGTTGCTTTGGTAGGCAGAGCTCACTAAAACTTTAATCTACTTGTCTGCTGATGGGTGGGGCTGGGTTCCCTCCCTGTTGTTTGTTTGACCTGAGGTGACCCAATTCTGGAGCCTAACCGGGCTCTTTGGTGGGGCTAATGGAAAACTCTGGGAGGGTTCATGCCAAGGATTACTTCCCAGAATGTCTGCTGCCAATGTCCTTGTCCTCATGTTGACACACAGCCACCCACCGTCTCTGTAGGAGAGCCTGCAACACTAGAAGGTAGGTCTGGTTCAGTCTTCTGTGGTGTCACTGCTCCTCCCCCTGGGTCCTGAAGAGCACACTGCTTCGTGTGTGCCGTCCAGGAGTGGAGTCTCTGTTTACCCCAGTCCTGTCGAAGTCCTACAGTCAAATCCCGCTAGCCTTCAAAGTCTGATTCTCTGAGAATTCCTTCTCCTTTAGCCAGACTCCCAGATTGGGAAGCCTGACTTGGGGCTCAGAACCTCCACTCCAGTGGGTGGACTTCTGTGGTATAAGTATTCTTCGGTTTGTGAGTCACCCACCCACCAGTTATGGGATTTGATTTTATTGTGATTGCGCCCCTCCTACCGTCTCATTGTGGCTTCTCCTTTGTCTTTGGATGTGGGTTATCTTTTTTGGTGAGTTCCAGTGTCTTCCTGTCGATGATTGTTCAGCAGTTAGCTGTGATTCTGGTGTTCTTGTAAGAGGGAGTGAGACAATGTCCTTCTGCTCCGCCATCTTGAACCAATCTCCCTAGTTTTAGTTTTCTAAGAACCTCCATACTGTTTTCCACAGTGGCTGCACCAATTTACATTCATGTTAATAGTGTAGGAGGGTTCCCTTTTCTCCACATCCTCTCCAAAATTTGGTACTTGTGTTATTTTTGATGATTCGCATTCTGGCAGGTGTAAGGTGATATCTCCTTGTGGTTCTGACTTGCATTTCTCTGATGATTAGTGATATTGAGCATCTTTTCGTGTGTCTGTTGGTCATCTGCATGTCTTCTTTGGAAAAATGTCTATTCAGGTCTTCTGCCTATTCTTTAATTGAGTTGTTTGGTTTTTTGATATTGAGTTGTATGAGCTGTTTATGTATTTTGGATATTAACCCATCATCGGTCATATCATTTGCAATTATTTTCTCCCATTTCATAGGTTGTCTTTTTGCTTTGTTTATTGTTTCCTTTGCTGTGCAAAAGCTTATAAGTTTCGTTAGGTCCCATTTGTTTATTTTTGCTTCTGTTTCCTTTGCTTTAGGAGACAGATCCAAAAAAATTATTTCTATGATTTATGTCAAAGAGTGTTCTCTATGTTTTCCTCTAGGAATTTTATGGTTTCTAGTCTTACATTTAGGTCTTTAATCCATTGTTAGTTTATTTTTGTATATGGTGTGAGAAAAATGTTCAAATTTCATTATTTTACATGTAGCTGTCCAGTTTTCCCAGCACCACTTATTGAAGAGACTGTCTTCTCCATTGTGCATTCTTGCCTCCTTTGTCTTAGATTAATTGACCGTAAGTGCATGGTTCATTTCTGGGCTCTGTATTCTGTTCCACTGATCGGTGTGTCTGTTTTTGTGCCAGTATCCTACTGTTTTGATTACATTAGCTTTGTATTATAGCCTGAAGTCAGGGAGCATGACACCTCCAGCATTGTTCTTTTTCAAGATTGTTTTGGCTATTTGGGGTCTTCTGTGTTCCATACAAATTTTAAGTTTATTTTTTCTAGTTCTCTGAAAAATGCCCTTGGTATTTTTATAGGGATTGCATTGACTCTGTAAGTTGCAGTGGGTAGTATGGTCATTCTAACAGTGTTAATTCTTCCAGTCTATGAACATGGTATATCTTTCCATCTGTTTGTGTCATCTTCAGTTTCTTTCATTAGTGTCTTATTGTTTTCTGAGTACAGGTCTTTTACCTCCTTAGGTAGGTTTATTTCTAGATGGAATAATTCTGTAAGGAGAATCCATACCTTATAAATTATTTGGCTATTGAAAAGTACACGTTATATAGGAAAGAATATATAAAGAATAGCTGCTTGGTGTATTCCCTTGGTAAACATATAATTGGTTAATTACTTACCATTAAAAAATAATAATTTATTTCCTTAGACTCTTCCAAAGAAGATGACTACCTTTTTTCTGATGAGTGGATGGTATTTAAATGTATTTGTGTGTTTCAAAATACTGCAGTTATTTTTTTATTCATGGTTAAAATTATTTTAACTTTGTCCAGCAGAAACCTCTTCAAATTGTCTTCTGGGTCCTTTTAACATGGCACTAATAATCCTTGTTACCTTTCTTACTATCTAATACGGCAAAATTCTTTGCATTTGTCCTATTAAATTTCTGATGCCAGCTATACCAGGACTGTATGAAAGGTCCTTGTTCCTTATTGTAGAATATAGTATTTAGAAACTACAACTTAAGCACTGGAATTTTTCATTGCCTTTGGATTAGTTTTTCTTTCTAGACCATTTTTAGTTTTCAGAAGTAAGAAATATTTGTTTACTCTATAAATATAAAACACAGTTTAACTGTATCTCATTTAGTTAATATATTAATAATTAACCCAATAATAATTCATATAATTAATTCAAACTCAAGACTGTAGGGCTTTTCTTAACCTCTTTGATCCCATTTCTTTATTTCACTTGTATTTCAATATTTCTACAGTAATTATTCATTTGCTTTATTCCACAATACACACACTACAGACTCAGTATAGTAATATCAACATTATTGCCAACACTGTAATTACTGAAAACAATTTCAGATTTTAATTTTCCTTTATTTGTCCTTCAGAAATTTCACAGTAGGGTTATTCAGTTAAAGTATTGTTTCATATTTACCTGGAATTTTCTTCTCTGTGTGGTTATACTGCCAAGTTAGTACAAAGTTTGGTTTGTGTAATTCATTTTGCTTCAGAAATTTAGCAGTTGACTTTAAAATTTAATTTTGTATTATAATTATGTAAAATGTTCACATGGACAAAAGTAAAATATATCAAATGTGTTATATTCAGAGAAGTGTATTTTTCTGTTCCTTTCTCTCCAATGCATTCCCTCCCTCCCCTTAAATGTAAGGATATTATACAAACATAGAGCCACATATGGTTTATCTTTATACATAAATGCATGCATCCACACATATATACATACATACATACACACATATATTCAGTATTCAACAATGCTGAATGAGAACTGAATGGAAATTTACTGTAACTTGTGGGAAATTAAATTTTTACATTAGCAAATTAATATAAATTACTTGAAAGTATAAAATGTGATATTTCAGTTTAGTTGCATTTGCCTATATTTTCTAAATTCCACTGTTCATGTAATTCTGAATAAAATGGCGTTGGCACCAGACTGTGTGCCATTGTGATGCTCCTTTAATGAAAATGCTGCTACCACAGCCCTTGCCATACAAAGCACTTTCACATTTACCCATTTGTAGATACTCATTGAACACATATCTTGCATTTAGTTCCCTTGTGAAAGCAGTAAGAAAGAGTTAACAAGAGTTATATCCGTACTGGCTGTTTTGTATAGCACTTCTCAGTATAAAGCTAAACATTTCTTATATTCAATTCAATACTAAATACCCATAGCTTAATGCTTTAATCAACATAGCTAATCACAGTTTATGCTTTACTATCCTCTACAGTGGTCTTGTGTAGTCAAACTCTTTGTATCAGTTTGAATTATGTTTGACTACATGTAACAGAAACCTAACCACAATAGCTCAACCAAATAGAGGTTCATATTTTCTCACGTTATGATAAATCTGGAAGCAATTAGTTCAAGATTGGTACAGCTGCTCAGGGAAGGGCCAAGATCTTTTCAAATTCCTGCCCCATTATTCTTTTCATATGGTATTTATTTTTTCATGGTTTCAAAATGGCTTCTCTGCCTCCAGGAATTATGTTCATATTCTAGGCAGAAAGAAAGAGGGAAGAGTAAAAAAATAAAACATGTCTGCCAGCTGAGCCTATTCTCTCTATACTAGGTAAAAACAGACTTCCTGTAAAATCTACCTAACAGATTTACTCTTTAATATCATTTGTCAGAACTGGATCACATGTCCATTCTTAGCTACAGTAGAGTCACATTACTGCTCTGAGAACAACTGGACCTCGCAGTAAGTAAAGGAAACAGAAGGAATGGCTACTGGACAAGGAACCAAAACTTTCTACCGGGGCTTCCCTGGTGGAGAGTCCGCCTGCTGATGCAGGGGACACGGGTTCGTGCCCCGGTCCGGGAAGATCCCACATGCCACGGAGCGGCAGGGCCTGTGAGCCATGGCCGCTGGGCCTGTGCGTCCGGAGCCCGTGCTCCGCAACGGGAGAGGCCACAACAGTGAGAGGCTCCCCCCCTGCCAAAAAAAAAAAAAAAAAAAAACAAACTTTCTGCTGTATGCCTTGAATCCTTGTCGATGATGTTTTAAGGTTTATTTTTTTCCTCAAAACAAAAGCAGTGTATGCTTTGTGCTACTCAGCTATGTAAATATGAATCAAGTCTGCTTCCCTGAATGCCAGAAATTTATTTTATGATTTACAAGGACTGTAAGGGAAAAATATTTTGCAGCTGCTTATATGAGTTTTCTAGAGCTGCCATAATAAGGAACCAAAGACTGAGAGACTTAAACAATAGATATTTATTTTCTCACAATTCTGGAAGTTAGAAGTCCGAGAAAAAGGTGTCAGAATGGTTGACTTTTTATGAGGCATCTCTCTTTGGCTCATGGATGTCCATCTTCCCCTTGTGTCTTCACACAGTCTTTCTTTTGTGTGTATCTGTATCCTAATCTCTTCTTCTTATAACGACACAGTCATGTTTCATTAGGGCTCAATGATATGACCTAATTTTAACTCAATTACCTCTTTAGAGACCCCGTTTCTAAATATAAATTCTGAGGCACTGGGGTTTAGGACTTCAGCATATGAATTTTTGAGGGGACACAGTTTGACCTGCAACATTGCTAAAGCATAGAAGAAATAGCAATAACAAAACAAAACAAAAACAAACCAAAAAGGCGAGGTGACAAGAGACATTTCTGGGTCATCCATTTCAGTTTTTAAATTGTATCAGCATTTCCAATCCCACCTCACTGGTATCATCTGAAACTGGTAACCAGAAAAAATTACTTAGCCAAATATAAAATATAATATTGCCAAATGATTTCTAATTCCTATGGTTCATAGATTCTAATGGCTTAATAAATGACTTTTCAACTGGGATAGTAGAGTCATAGGTAATTGCAGTTATTCACACATTAAACTGTAGGGA
>NW_006769660.1:1881790-1895475 GCF_000442215.2 Lipotes vexillifer
GCAAATCCAATTATATTGAATTCAAGCGTATCTCTCTGGGATTTGTGGAAGATATTTAAGCAAAGAGACATGCCACTTTCATATTCCAATTTGCTTGTACATGTCTACTTAGATTTATTGTGATTTGTCCTTGGTTTGTGTGTGTTCACTTGCAGATAACAATCAGTTGCAGATGCAACAGACAGCAGTATAACTTTGGAATATTTTTGTTAATTAACTTGGGTTCAAATTCTAATAGCGTGTGCATTATTGCTAGGGTACTAATAGAGTGTGGGAAATAAATGCTCTTGCTCTCCCTTGGTTTATTTTTCTGCTTTTTATGTTATATAGAGTGTCTGCAGGGCTGTGGAAAACAAAACAGACACAGGCAATAATGATGTTTTATGTGAGTCATAGAGAAAAGTAGGAAAGGATACAATCCAAACAAATATGAAGTGGTATTGATTTTAATTAATTAATGATTATTTGAGCCTCAGTCAATATAGAAGAGCTCTCATTCATTAGATAGTTATAGTAATTATAGGTTGCAAATTAGATATAAATCTTGGGAGGTGGGAACTGATTTGGCACCCTGAGCTGGAGGTTATTATTGTCAACACTGAAGGATTTGCTAGATACCATCGAGCTGAACTATCTAGGGATGATCTTCAAAGGTGAGCATTTGAAATAAGACCAGTTGAAAAAAAGAGACCAGTTCAGTGCCAGGGAGATAATCACTGCATGAGATGATCCTGATGAATTAGATCCTGATGCTTATTTCTTCTTCTGTCTCTTCTTTTTTTTTTTTTGCGGTACGTGGGCCTCTCACTGTTGTGGCCTCTCCCTTTGCGGGGCACAGTCTCCGGACGCGCAGGCTCAGTGGCCATGGCTCACGGGCCCAGCCACTCCACGGCATGTGGGATCTTCCCAGACTGGGGCACGAACCCGTGTCCCCTGCGTCGGCAGGCGGAATCTCAACCACTGCGCCACCAGGGAAGCTCTTCTGTCTCTTCTTTGACTAAGGTGAAGATCATGATGGGCAACAAACCCATGACTCAGTTGCTTTCACAACTATCTAAAATAAAGCCATCTATCTCAAACATTCTCTCTATTTCAATTCACTGAATTAAATGAATTTAAATTAATCAAACATATAGAGCTTTTGTTAGATACCTTGCCCAGTCTAGGTATATGAGATCCAGTGATGACCAATTGTGTAGAAGGTTATATGATGATAAATATTAAAAAAAAAAAAATGTAGAACAGGGCATATATTGACACAGTAATGCTATATAATAATCACTCACAGAACTTCATACATTATTGTTGTGCATTACAACAATAAACATTCATTTAGTTGATGTGTCTGTGAATCACTGATTTAGGCTGCAAAGTTCCTTTGGTCAGTGGCACGGTGGTCTCTGTCACATTCCATTAGGCAAAACAAGTCGCACAGACGACCCAAACTCAAAGGGTAGGGAAATCAACTCTACATCTTTAGTTGGAGGAACCACAAAATTACTTGGTACACATACAGAGAGGAAAAAATAAGTGCAATTATTAATATAATCAGCCTGCCATTCTTTGCCCTCAGGGAGGACACAGTTATTCACATCCCTCTTATGTATAAAATATGTTCTCCCTTTACCATGACTGTCACATCCCATCACAGCATGAAATTCACAGTCTATAATTTTGTGATCTCTCTTGGTCTGGATGTAGCCCCTCTTGGTCCAGAGACCTATAGCCAAAAGACAATTTATGTGCCCCTGAAACACCCAATATAAAATGAAGAAAAAAAAATTTATTTATGAAAATGAAAAGAATGAACAACACATTATAGTCTCTGGTCTATAGAAATTTTGAAATTTCTTGAGCAAATATTCCAGATTTCCCTCTTGTTTTGGAAAATGTTTATTAGTTTGGACCTACTTCTGCTCCCTAGAAATGGATTCTCTGTTTATTGTTCTCTATGACTTTTAGCTCTTCCCTCTGATATATCCTTTCTTTTCCATCCATCCTGACCACTTTTGAAGAAATGGTCCTATTAGCTGAATAGTCTTCTCAGCCTGTAGAAAGTTGTATGTCCAGAGTCTTTGTTTTCCCTCAGTCAAACATCCTTTTTTTTTGCAGACTGGCAGGGCTTTTGCCAATACAGCTCTCTTAAGACATTGTGAATTTTCTTTTTTTTTTTTTAATTGAGATATAATTGACATATATTTTATTAGTTTTAGGTGTACAACATAATAGTTCTATATATGTAAATGATATGAAATTATTGCCACAATAAGTTTAGTTAACATCCATCAGCTCACATAGTTAGCAGATTTTGTTCTTGTGATGAGAACTTTTAGGATCTACTATCTTAGCAACTTTCAAATATACCATAGAGTATTGTTAACTATAGTCACTATGCTGTACATTACAGGCATACATTGTTTTATTGCACTTTGCTTTATTGTGCTTCCCAGATACTGTGTCTTCTTTACAAATTGAAAGTTTGTGACAACCTACATCAAGTAGTGGCATCTATGGGCACCTTTTTTCCAACAGCATTTGCTCACTTTGTGTCTCTGTGTCTCATTTTGGTAATTCTTGCAATATGTCAGACATTTTCATTATTATTATATTTGTTATAGTGATCTGTGATCAGTGATCTTTGATGTTACTAGCGAAATTGTTTTGGCATACCAAGAATCACACCCATATATAATGGCAAACTTAATTGATAAGTGTTGTGTGTGTTCTCACTGCTCCACTGACCGGCCATTCCCCTGTCTCTCTGCCTCTCCCCAGGCCTCCTTACTCCCTGAAATATGATAATATTAAAAGTAGGCCAATTAATAACCCTCTAGTGGTCCCTGAGTGTTCAAGGGAAAGGAAGAGTCACATATTTCTTACTTTAAATCAAAAGCTAGAGATGATTAAGCTTAGTTAGAAAGGCATGTTGAAAACTCAGGACGAAGACTAGGCCTCTTGTACCAAACAGTTAGCCAAGTTGTGAATGCAAATGAAAAGTTCTTGAAGGAAATTAAAAGTGCTACTGCAGTGGAGACATGAATGATAAGAAAGCAAAGCAGCCTTATGGCTGATATGGAGAAAGTTTTAGTGGTCTGTATAGAAGATCAAACTAGCCACAAAGTTTCCTGAAGCCAACACCTAATCCAGAGCAAGGCCTTAAATATTTTTGATTCTCTTTGATTCTGTGAAGGCTGAGAGAGGTGAGGAAGCTGCAGAAGAAAAGTATGAAGCTAGCAGAGGTAGGTTCATGAGGTTTAAGGAAAGAAGCTGTATCTGTAACACAAAAATGCAGGGTGAAGCAGCAAGTGCTAATGTGGAAGCTTCTGCTAGTTATCCAGAAGATTTAGCTAAGATAATTAATGAAGGTGGCTACAGTAAACAACAGATTTTCAATGTAGATGAAACAGCCTACTACTGGAAGAAGAGGCCATCTAGGACTTTCATAGCTGGAGAGGAGAAATCAGTGTCAGGCTTCAAAGGACAGGCTGGCTCTCTTGTTAGGGGCTAATGCGGCTGGTGACTTTACGTTGAAGTCAGTGCTCATTTATCATTCTGAAAATCCTAGGGTCCTTAAGAGTTATGCAGTATCTACCTTCCCTGTGCTCTATCAGTGGAACAACAAAACCTGGATGATAGCACATCTGTTTACAACATGGTTTACTGAATATTTGAAGCCAACTGTCGAGACCTACTGTTCAGAAAAGAAGATTCCTTTCAAAATGTTACTGCTCATTGACAGTGCACCTGGTCACCCAAGATCTCTGATGGAGAGGTACCATGAGATTAATGTTGTTTTCATGCCTGCTAACACAAGGTGCTTTCTTCAACCCATGGATCAAGGAGTAATTCGACTTTCAAGTCTTATTCTTTAAGAAATACATTTCATAAGGCTATAGCTGCCGTAGATAGTGATTCCTCTGATGGATCTGGGCAAAGTCAATTGAAAATCTTCTGGAAAGGATTCACCATTCTAGATGCCATTAAGAACATTTGTGATTCATGGGAAGAGGTCAAAAATATCAACACAAACAGGAGTTTGGAAGAAGTGAATTCCAACCCTGATGAATGACTTTGAGGGGTTAAGAGTTCAATGAAGGAAGTAACTGCAGATGTGGTAGAAATAGCAAGAGAAGCGGAATTAGAAGTGGAGCCTGAAGATGTGCCTGAATTGGTGCACTCTCATGATAGAACTTGAGTGGCTGAGGAGTTGCTTGTTATGGATGAGCAGAGAGAGTGGTTTCTTGAGGTGGAATCTACTCCTGGTGAAGATGCTGTGAGGATCGTTGAAATAACAACGGAGGATTTAGAATATTACATAAACTTAGCTGATAAAGCAGTATCAGGGTTTGAGAGGATTGACTCCAACTTTGAAAGAAGTTCTGCTGTGGGTAAAATGCTATGAACAACATGCATGCCACAGAGGAAATGTTCTTGAATGGAAGAATCAATTTATGCAGCAATCCTAATTGCTGTCTTATTTTAAGAAACTGCCACAGCCACCCCAGCCCTCACCAACCACCACCCTGGTTAGTCAGCAGCCATCAACATTGGAGCAGGACTGTCCACCAGCAAAAAGATTACAACTGGCTGAAAGCTCAGATGAGGGTTAGCATTTTTTAGCAATAGTTTTAAATTAAGGTATAATGCCATTGCATACTTAATAGACTGCAGTATGGTGTAAACGTAACCTCTGTATGCATTGGGAAACCAAAAAAATTCATGTGACTTGCTTTATTGTGATGTTTGCTTTATTGTGGTGGTCTGGAATGGAACCTGGAATATCTCTGAAGTATGCTTGTACATCCCTAGGACTTATTTATCTTATGATTGGAAGCTTGTACCATTTGACTACCTTCACCCACTTCCCCCACCCTCCACCCCTCACCTCTGGCAACCACCAGTCTGTTCTCTGTATCTATGAGTTAGTTTCTTTTAGATCCCACATATAAGTAAGTGAGATTATATAGTATTTGTCTTTCTTTACTTCACTTAGCATAGTGCATTTAGGGCCATCCATGTTGTGCAAATGGCAGGATATCCTTTTTTATGGCTGAATTATGTATATGTGCCACATTTTCTTTATCCATTCATCTGTTGATGGACACTTAGGTTGTCTCATTGTCTTTTCTATTGTAAATAATACTGCAGTGAACAAGGGGATGCAGATAACTTTCTGAGTTAGTGTTTTCTTTTCCTTTGGATATATACCCAGAAGTGGAATTGCTGGATCATATGGCAGTTCTATTTTTAATTTTTGGAAGAACCTCCATACTGGTTTCCATAGTAGCTGCACCAATTTACATTCCCACCAACAGTGCACAAGGGTTCCCTTTTCTCCATATCTTTGCCAACACTTGTTATGTCTTACCTTTTTGCTAATAGCCGTTAACAGGTATAAGGTGATCTCATTGTGGTTTTGATTTGTGAATTTTCTATGTATTTGAAAACAAAAGCCCAATTCATTATTTCACTCATAGGAATTTACCAAATGGAAATACATATGAATCTATGAGTAATACATTCACATGAATTATTAATTTATATTAATGAATAATATAAATCTTTTTATAAAACAATAATTATTACACAATTATATTGAAAAATGAACACTTGTATACATTATTTTTAGTTTTAACAGAACATTTTAGCAAAATTGTTTATTCAGTATGATCCACTTATTCCTTTTCTAGGCTTTTACCCAATAGGATATATCTATGTAGATGTGTGAACATTTACATATAACCATGTTCACTGAGTGTAATTTAAAATATTAGAAGATTGGGAAAAATCTAATAGCATATATTAAATATGGACTTTAAAATTTTCTATTTTATATATAGTTAACTTACTTAATGCATTCATTTTATAATGGGCAAAATAGAAACTTTTTAAATATGAAAAATAAAAATATTGCTTTATCTGTTGACTAACATTTAAGGTAAATTTGAACCATTTTACTTAGCCTCAGGATATGAGTGGAAAAGTCAAAATGATTAAAAATGTGTTAAAACATAGCTCATGGGTGATGCCATTACCTAAAATAGGAAAGTAAAACAGAAGTTATTGGATTTTGGACATGTTCCATTTAAAGTGCCTCTGAAAGCCTCCGTGGGAGGTATCCAGAATATACTTGGAAAGATATGTCAGGTGCCATAAAAATAGTTCAGATGTAGACAGATCTGTTTAGGATCTGGAAATGCGGGAAATAATTAGCACCCTAAGTGAAAATTTATTTATAGATAAACAATCTAAGGCCCTCAACTTGGTGAATGTCTAAATGTGAGGTTGGAAGATGTGAAAGGGTATAATGAAAAAGGCCTAGAATGCACACTTAGAGGCATAGAGGGTTGTAACAATGCGGAGTCGCAAAAGGCAAGGGAGGAATATTTCAAGAGGGGCCTGCAAGACTCACATGCTTCAGGGAGCAGTCTGTTAGAATGCCTCCATATTTTTTAAAAATAACATTGTGTTCAGTAATGAGATGGTTGATGAAAACTTTCAAATGAACAGTTTCAACAGAAAGTTAGAAATATTATAGGCAGTTGAGGAGTAAGTTGGTGAAAGGAAGTAAGAGGTAAAATACAGGTAACTTTCAAAATGCCTTGAGATGAATCCAATTACAGAGATCAGGCAGTAATAGAGGGAGACTGACAAAACTATTAGCAATTACCCAGATTTCTTGCCAGCCTCTACACCAAGACTGTATTATATAAGGAGAGTATAATGAGAGTGTAAGCTCTCAGAAGCTTTTTGAATTTGATGCATTTTAATGACACAGAAAATTCTTCTCATTCTATGGACAAAACTTTGGAAAAAATATTTGAAAGAAGGTCCCAGCTTCTTTGCTCTGAAATTCATGACCATTCCTATGGCTGTTTCCGCAATGATTGAGCATGGCAGGGATTGTAAGGAAGGATGTCCCTGGGACAGAACAACTTTGGCTCCAGAACTCTCAAAGAGCCCTGCTGACCACTCCTGAGACAGTAAAGCATTCTGAGGTGCTTCACCCAGCCTTCATACTCTCTCTCCTCTACTGGAGTCAGACTACCTTGCTGCCTGGTGTTTTCACCCAGCCTTTCAGCTCCTGCCCTGTTTTCTCTCACACACGTATTTCCCCTTATAAAATCCTTGAACATTTAACCCCAACTTGGCATCTGCTTCTCAGAGGACCTAGAGTAACACACACATATAATAGAAATTTTCAGATGTTCTTTGAAGCTGTGAGCTGCTAGACTTATGCTATTTATTAAAGACAGCAGCTTACATTTATCACATAGTTTCTCTTGATGTTTGCAAAACAGATACTAGTTAGACTTTTCTGATTTTACAGTGGGAGCAGCCCATCTTTGGTCACATTTCTTTTTTCATTGTCCACCTAATTTTCAAATTTTGAATATCCTACTTTTAAAAAATCATGAATGGTACCATCCAGTGATTTCTGCTATTCCCTTTTGTTCTTGCATATGCTTATAGGCTCCATCCATTTGTGAGCTTGGTGAAATTGGTGGATAAGAGCAAGGATTCTTTACATTTCCTCATTTGATATGTAGTGTTTATATTATTTGATATTTGTCCATTTTGTGGAAATAACATTTCCACCTGTGAAATGATGGATACTGGTTGATGCATTAGACACAATATAAATCAAAGTAATAACCTTAGTACGATGGTGAGGGAAGTGCCAGGAATCTTTGCACTCGTTAGCATGTGCTTTGCATCAAAAGATGGTAGGAGAACAAAGAAGAAAATATCACTGGGTGAAAGCCCCAGATAAAATTACCTCTAAATTATGGGTGAGACTTGGTCCTCCAGTCTTTTCTAATAATGTCCTATTCTTCTTGTGGGATAATTGGATTAAGGATAGGAGTATTGTATGGGGATAAGTTAACTGAATTTGACCTGAATTTTATTAATTACTTTTTCAGTAAGCCTCTCCCAAATTATTAGACAAGCATACTGGTCTGTGTTGTCTCTGTGTGACTCTGAGGTCACAGGGTTGGGAGGAGTCCTGTAGTGGTCACATACATGCCAGCATTATAAAATATGGACCTTCACACTATGCAAACGCTCTTTCTGAAAGAGACTCTGAGCTCATCCAGTTTGGAGGGAGCCTCTTGAGAATGCAGCTTTATATAAAGGCTTCATATTAAATGATACTTGACCGTATTTAAGTGAAGACATGTGAAATGTGCAGTGGGTATAATTATTTTGATTAGTGAACTCTAATGCAGACGCCATCGCATTTCCATACCATAGTTAACGTTTAGCAGAATAGGGAGCCTCAGATCATTAACAACAGGGCATAAGCAATCCTGGCATTTCCCAGGAAACCTATAATTAATTGGAAACCATGAATTGAGGAGAGGCATCTATTTCTTTAAAGTTGATTACTTTGTTCTATTCAGATAAAATAAAAGTATAGAATAGGCCATTACCTAGTATATTCTACTGAATCGTCATTACCTAGTGTACTGTACTGAGAAACTAGACTAGTGCTCTAGGAAATAGTTCCAGAAGGCAGGGAGTAAGAAAATTTGCAGGTAAAGCAAAATGCACAAAAGTCACAAAATCCTTCCCACCCATTAAAGATTCACCAACATTATGAAGACACAAAATGTTGACTATTAAAACAATCAGTAAAATCTTTGGAGTAGATATTTACATTTATTTTGACTTATCAGAGGCCAAACTCCCTTCCTATTTTGGAAGAATGCCTTATTCTCACTATTTAGCTAAAGGGGTACAAATTCTTTCTCTACCCCTTAGTAGGTAGGATCTATGAATCCGATTCTTTGTCAGATTGATGTTTCAAGCAAAGCTTAAACTCTGGAGGGAGTGATGCAAAAAAGAAGGGACAGAATTTATTTGCAAGAGCTTTACAGATTCCTCTAAGATATGCATCAGCAACAGGATTGGCATATAGCCTTGGTTTTAAGTATTCCATGAAGGCTGGGTTAGGCACAATGGATGGCTCTGATACCAAAAGCAACATTCTCATCAGACTAGACTTCTGGTATGAACTTGTCTGTGGTTGTTATTGCTTAGACTTCCTCGGTCTACCCATTTTCCCAAGCTTGTTTCTCCAGTTTCCAGTCTGTCAGCTACCACATAACTAATTCCTTCTATGTTAGCTAGAGGTTTAGCAGGTGCTTATGGTCAAGAATGATGTGTCACCTTGTTTAAAAATTAGATGTTTTAAAATAACTCTGTTAGGTAATATTTTTCATCCATCATTTGCCTAGAATTATAGCCACTGAATATTGAAAGTAACCCTAGAAGGCATACTTTAAACAATTCTTTAAAGAGTGCATGGTACCTTCACCAACATTTCAGATTAGTGGATATTTGGTCTTCACTCAAATGCCTTCAGTGGCAGAAAGCTCACAACTTTTCAAGGCCAGTTATTCCATAGTAAGACAATTCTAATTTTCTATTGTTATTCCTTTTAACTAGCTTTCTTTAACTGTAATACTGTGATGATTTATTGGGCAAAACCTCATCTAAGTTTTAGTTCATCTTGAAACTGCAGTAAGTATATATCTCTGTTTTGGCAGTGTATGAAAGATTCAGTTTCACTGAAGTTTAGAAAACAAAAAATATTTTGAAGAATGGATATGACACAAATATTGGCTCTAAAGCACACCCTTTGGGAAAAAAGTTCATTGTTGCAGACTTGTGATGTTTCTAGCCCAGATTTAGGCCTGGCTCCCTAAATTAAATACAAGTTTGAGTCTTACTAGCTCATTGGCAACTGCCTCCAGAACCATGTCTCTTTCCCAAACTGCCTGATTTAGTATCATATTTGCGTTCAGTTATAAGTGATAATTAGATCAATATGAGTGTTGGATTGGCTCAAACTTCCTATGACAAAGAGAAGGAAAAGTGTTCAAGTATATGAACATTATGACAAATAATTTCCAAAAATAATAACTTGCCAAAGTGAGTGAATAAGATGTAGATAATTCAAAGCTCAAAAAACTCTTAGCGTGAATAATAGTCTCCACTTGGCCTAAAACGTGGCTAATTGCTGTTGATTAACAACACACTTTCCTCTTTTGCAATGGCTACAATAAATGAACTGTTGGAATTCCCCTGATGAGCTATTTCATGGGCCAGGATTTTCATTTCTGCTTCAGAAAACGTACCTTCATTGATCGAAATCATGTAGGTGAAGAATAAAGACAGACTTGCTTCAGTAAATTAAGGAATTTATATCAGGAATGTATTTGTCCAAAAGGACACCTGATCAAAACAATCCCTCAAATCTCTAGCTGCTTTATCACTTTTTATTTAGTGGTGTCTGCTTTCATCAATGGAGACATGCAGGGAAATAGAATTTGTTGTGAAACAATACATTAATTTACATTAATATGTGAATTAAAAATTTTTTAATCCATGTATTTCAAACTCTCCTGTAAATGCAACTAAAGTAGTGTGGCTTAGGAGCTGTAACTGAAGACAACCCTCAAAAGTAATAGGTACAGAACTTGTATGACTAATATGTATAGTAGTTCAGCCCTCTGGAAGTGGGTATCATTCAAAATTAATCCTTGGGACTCCTCTGGTTAACTTCCCATTAAATTCACCCTATTCCCCTACCCACACCTAAGTCCCCTTGAGAAGTGTGAGACATGGAGGCACAGAGGTAAAGACAGAATTTCAGGATGACCGCTTCTGCTATCAAGGGTCCACTCTAAATCCACTTGCTAAAGTGAGTTTGTAAGATGTACAGAATCCAAAGTTCAGAAACTCACAGCATTTTTAATAAGACCGCACGGTCCCCAAAGCTACCACTCTGTCTGGAATATCCTTCCTACCATGCCTTTCTAGTTAACTCCATTTATTCCTCAATTATTAGCCCAATCATATCTTTCCCTGGGAAGTCTTCCCTGATCTCATTGAAGACTAGGTATTTTATGAACTGTTTTGGAAAAATGTACTTTTCTCCTGTTACTATTCATTACTGCATGATCACGTATATGTGGTTATATTAGTAATGCTTATAATAATAAACAATAACAATGGTTATTATAATAATAATGGTCTCACCTCCTGAAAACCCTGAGCCACTTGAGTGCGGGAGCCATATCTTTTTGTTCACCAGTGTATTCTGAGCACCTTGCACAGTGACTGACAATCAGGAGGCACTTGATAAATGGTGGTCAGATGGGTAACACCTTCACACCGTTTGAGAATATGACTTCTCACAAACGTACCATTTTCCTATCTCTCTGCTATTGAGGGGAATAAAGGTTCCTCCTCTAGTCAAGGAAAATCCCTCACCTGTGCTTTGGGTCACTTCCCCCCAAGACCCCTTCAGTGTCTTGTTCCAACACTCCCTGATGTTGCTTCTGTCTTCAACTTTTCCTTCCTTCCCTTCAGAATGAATGTATGCTCAGGTTTCTTCCAATTTAGCAAACAAATAAAAACAAACCAAAAAAGAGTCCCCAAAAATCCTTCCAACCGTCCATTCAATTACTTTACTTATTGGACATACATGGCAGAACACTTGCAGGTTTTGTCTGGCATTCACCAACATTTTAGGTTATGTAGGTGACTAACACAGATGTAAAATGTATGCTCAAAAAACGGAGTCTAGCCAACATCCTATCTGCTTTACTTCAGAGCCAAGTTTGTAGTTTCTTTAAAGCATTAATTTTCCATAGTTCTCCCCCCATTCCACATCCTGGTCTCTACTGAACTGCTAACCAGCAAGTGAGTAGTCCTCAGTCCCTATCAATTTGATGTCTCTGTAGCATTTGAATCCACTGACCATTCCCTCCTCAGTCCTCTTTCCTTCACTGATTACCTAACACTTCTCTTTCCTGGATCTCCTCCTACTTCATAGAAGATTTTTCTTGGTGTCTAAATGAACTATTATTCCTCAATTCATATTTCACTTGGGTATTCCCTGTGGTTCAGTTTTTATACTTCTTAGGCATTTCCTGGGTGGTCTAATTTAATCTATTGGCTTAAACTATCATGTACAGTCTCAATATATACTGCAGAGATCCCTGTTTTGATTTCCAAGCCTATGTATCCAATAATTTTCTGGTTTCCTTCTTTATCCGGATATCCTACAGATCTTTTTCAAAACAAATCCATTGTCATGTCTTTCCCAGATCTTATTCTCAAATTTTATCTTGCTTCTTTTTCTTATTCTTATTTTCTTTCTCTCTCAGAAAATTGTCACCCTCCTTTCAGCGGTTTGAGGCAGACCCTTGGTTTTCATCCCTGGATTTGTGTCCACTTCCTCCCCTCACTTGCTGTGATGGTCAGTCATCAAGTAGCATCGATTTCACTTGCTTAAACTTCTTTAGCTTCTATCCTCTTTTCTCCATGTTCACTGCTACTGCTTTTTTTTTTTTAGGGTTTGTCTTCTCTTGCCCAGATTACTAGAAGAGCCTCCTAAGCAGTTACCCTTTAAATACAGTTTTGCCACGCCTCCCAGCATGACTTTTCTCATATGCAAGTGTGGCCATGCTGTTTCAGTGTTAAACCTGCTTCAGTGGATCACCAAACTGTCAAATCACTGTCAACCTCCTTAGCATGTCATAGAAGGCTTCTTGTGCGTAAGCCGTTCATATTTTTCATCACTTGTGTATGCCTCTTTCAAACCCTATATTTCAATCAGATCATAATATTTCTACTTCCCCTGAGAAGCCATGCTCCCTCTCACTTCCAGGATTTAGTACATGATTTTCCTATTTCTGTTGTCTTCTTTGACCTTCCCAGTATTATAAAGGGGTCCATTCTTTGTCCTTCAATGATAGAATCCCGTGATTGTCTTTATTTTATACTTTTTCCATATCTACAGGAAGAAATTTTACTCACAAATTTTCAACTACGTGTACCCTTTTCCTACCATCACCCCTCACCCTCCTACACACACAAATATGATATAAGGGAGAGGGAATTGATCATCCGATTCGATTTTCTAGTAGGAACTCATGTAAAGTCGTGCCATGAGAGCGGCACTTTCTTCAGTCTTCTCCGCCCTTTTAATTTAATATAACTATATTAATAACATAATCCAGCGCTATTTTTTCCCCTGCCTGTGGAATAGGCTACACCATTTTCTCCTGCCTTAGGTTTGCTCCCTTTTCTTCTTGCCTCTGTAGGATTAAGTGTGAATTGACCCAGGGCTTTTCTCCTGGGGTAGCCATGGCCAACTCTTATTTCTGCTTCCTTTCTCCTGTGGCTCCAACTGTAAAAAGGCTAAGGTTGTGTCTTGAATATGAAAAGTCGTAGTTACCTCTGTCTTCTCATATTAAGATCAGGTGTTCTCATCAATTATTTTTATTCTTTTAGTTGGCTTGAAGAGTTCTTGACATTTAAATTTGTATTCATGGGAAGAAATAATTTTTTCCATATTTACTATTATAATTCTAATTCAACTTACCATCTTCTTTCATGAGACCTAATACCATAATAACCTTCTAACGTGTTCCCATTCCGATTCTTGCTCTCTTTCCAGTTCATTCTCTACCCAGAACTCAGCGTGTTATTTCCAAAATATTTGTCTCCTGTTTAAACTGTTTTCCCATTTAGTCACGTCTATTCCCTGCTTAAGTGGTTTCCCATTACACTGAGAGTAAAATGTAAACACCTTCTCGTGGTATAAGAGGATTTACTCTCATCTGTGTTTTTTTTTTTTTTTTTTTTTTGGGGTCCGGGGCCCCCCC
>NW_006769660.1:1898591-1915964 GCF_000442215.2 Lipotes vexillifer
TCAGCAGGTAAATCACGTTATTTACTCATATTTAACTAATCACTAATGAAAACATTTAGGGTTTTTCAGATGAGGATGGTGCAATCTCACATTCTAACCTCCCTTTTTAATTACCTCTAAAATTAATACGTTTATTATCTTTTTTTTTTTGCGGTACGCGGGCCTCTCACTGTTGTGGCCGCTCCCGTTGCGGAGCACAGGCTCCGGACGCGCAGGCTCAGCGGCCATGGCTCACGGGCCCAGCCGCTCCGTGGCATGTGGGATCTTCCCGGACTGGGGCACGAACCCATGTCCCCTGCATCGGCAGGCGGACTCTCAACCTCTGCGCCAACAGGGAAGCCCCGTTTATTATCTTTTTAAAATTTCATCTTATCATCCAACTTGAAATAATCTTTATGATTTAATTTCTTATCTGTGAATTGGCCCTTTAGGTGTTGGATCAACACAAAATTGATAACGACATTTTTTGTGACTTTATTAAGCTATGGTTAAAGTGTTATTTAGGAAAAGAGCCAAGTACAGAATCTTACAATCCTACAGTAGTCACATTACTCTTGGTTTCAAATGGTGACATTACTTAAAACAAACGTCATGGTTAAAAACATTTTAAAAAGACTGTTCAGTGCAACCAAAAGTTTCTCAGAGAGTCTGCTCCCATGTATAACCATCATTAACAATTCATTGTTTACCTTTACAGAATTTTAATCCACATATTTTATATAAATAGTATCATATTATATACTTTTTAAACTAACATACATATATACACATTTGTTTTCAAATGTAATAAATATTCCTGTCCTTTTGAACGTATGCATTTTATTCTACTTTATGCGTATACTGTAATTTATTTATTATTCATTGACAGTTAAGCTGTTTCCAAATTTTTTCCATTGTAAGCAACATGGCCCATACATACAGAGATATACATCTTCGTGTACTTACACTAGTCTGCCTTAAAATAAAGTTTCAGAGGTAGAATAGTTCCAGAAGTGAATTAAATTACATACAAGTTAAGATTTTGGAACACATTACCAGATTGCCCACTAGAAAGTGTGAACCATTTCACACAACCGCTTCCAGTATATTAGAGTTCTCATTTCTTTGCATCCTTGTAGCAAAGTGAATTGTAAATCTTTCTAATCATTACCCATCTGATATTTTTGTTTTACTTTGCATTTACATGTTTAGTAATAATCTTTTATATACTAATTTGCCATTTGCCCAGGTTTTTGTTTGAGTTATTTCTTTTCCTTTTTGATTTGCAGGAAGATAGTGAGTTTTTAAAGTCATATTTTGTACAAATTTGTTTTTTAATATATATCTTTTTCATATGGTATATATGAAATGTGTGCTGTCAAATCTGAAATACTTATCTCTACTGTTAATTTGATCTTTAATCAGCTCTCTTTAGATGCAGTTGAAAAACAGATGATTTATAACAGCATTCCAATATCAAAATGGAACTTGGAGAGTGCTGAAGAGTTATAATAAAAATAGTCTTGGCAGATAGTATCATGTCATCTTTTGCTAAGCATTTCAATCTCTCCAAAATCTCAATTTCCATATTTGTAAACAACAACAACAAAGAAAATTGGGAATAATAATACTTGTCTTGCATAAAGGGATATTGTGATGATGAAATGTGTTAATGTATATGCTAGAAATTTTTACTGTATGAGGCACAATTCAAGTAATATTTCATTCTTTTTTTAACTACTCTGATTATAGAAATCCAAGAGGTTATGGCATCTAGCTATCTAATCTGTAGTTTGCAGAGCCAGTATCTTTATTTCTGTTCAGAATGTGGTTTATATTCGATCTTGTACGACTCCTGGCATTTCCTGTGATTCTTAAAGATCACTGACAATGTTTGGCCATCACAATTGCAAGTTTTCTCAATGTTTAAGATGCCATTCATCTTAGTCTAGAGACAAAAATCCACTTAAGGCCTCTGGGGGCTCTCTCACTACCTTCTTACCTCTCCTGAGTTTCAGTGTCCTCTTAAACATATTTGCTCTCTCTTTTTGCAGATTATTCTCCTTGAGGGAAAAAACAGAGTCGTTTTCCTTTCCTTTTGTCATCTCTTTATCCCTGCTTCCAAGCAGTGTGATTATGTTTCTGTTTTTTCTCATTCTGAACAATGCTCCAGGCACCCTGTGGTTATCGTTGATAATTTTTTCAAGATTTCCCTAACATAAGGTTTAACTTTCTGAAATAAATTTGTCTGTTTTCTTGTTTCACTCTTCTGTGTTTGTTCTAGCTTTTGTCGCATTTCCCACCTCTCATGATTTTATCATTTGAGTGACTGGATGGCCCAGGTAGATTTTCCTAGTACCAGAGACAACAGAGAGTTTTCTCAACCAAGACAATTGGAAATACCAGAGCCAGGGTAGAAACTGTGGGAAGAGAAAGCCAGAAAGGAAATCTGGAGGTGAACAGTCAGTGGGTGAAAAGACATTATGAAGCCAGCAACCAGAGCAATTAGAGCAAATGCAAAGAAAAGCAGAAGACCAGGAAGAGCTGTGTTTATCGCTTGCTTTAAAGGACTGGCTGGAGCGTGGTTTTTGGCACAGCTTAAAAATGCGTAGTCTTATACTCTTGTTCAGATCCTGACCTAGGATTCCCCTAGGTTTCCTCTGGAATTCAGTGATTCCACTTCAGATTCATTTATTGTTCTCTGTGATATGGACAGGGCTGTTCATAGATCAATGGTTCAGCTTTGTGAAAGTCTAGGGTTATTTATTTATTTATTTATTTATTAACATCTTTATTGGGGTATAATTGCTTTACAATGTTGTGTTAGTTTCTGCTGTATAACAAAGTGAATCAGCTATATGTGTACATATATCCCCATATCCCGATCTCCCTCTTGCGTCTAGGTTTTGTAGAGCTGGGTCGTGAGGTTGAGAATTAATAGAAAATTAGCATTTTTTGAAATGGCATGTATTAGTTCTGTCACAGGTCATTGGGAGTATATAAAGAGACTTGTGTTGTAAAGCGCTCTGGTCCTTTGCTGGGAAGATGGAGGGGCATCTAATGAACCCTTGCTATAAGGTTCTACCTAGGTAATAGTGGAAGAACTCGGTGGCACGCTGGAAAAATCAAACGTGATGAAGAGGCAGGTGACAGGAAACTGCCCTTTGGCAGAGTCTGTATTGCAGCCTGATTCCTCTATACCAACAGAGAGAACTGACACCTTGATGATAATGAATAAGGAGTCTTCCAAACCATGAACATCATATATAAATACATTTATTAGGTCTTTTAAAATTTCTCTCAATAATGTTTGCATAGGTTTTATGTGTTTTTAATAGATTTATATGTAGATATTTGATATGTTGATGCTATTGTAAATTGGTTTTTTTCAGTTTTATTTTCTAGTTGGAGCCAACAAAAGAAACAAATTATCCAGTAACCTCCCGAAGTGCACTTCTTTATTCTAATAGCTTTTCTGTAGTTTGGTTTCATTATATACACAATTGTCATTTGTATAAAGTGGATTTTTAGGTCTTTTTTCAAAAACTTATAGCTTTTGGAGGTAAACTTTTTTGGGGGAGAGGAATGATACATGTTGGAATCCTGAACCCAAAGGCGTGGAGCCTGAGATTTGACACCTACAGTTCAACATGCTAAAAAGCCTACCTCAATTATAAAATAAAGATTAATTAATTTTGTAAAAATATTGGCTGTTTTCATATAGGACTAATATTTCCTATTTCCAACAGTTTGATGACAAGTGGTCTGCATTTTAGCTGCCCGTATTCACAGAGGAATAAACAAAAGTACCAACAGCCAGCCGAAGATGTTCAGATTCAAGCTAGTTAAAATTTTTCTTGAGATCCGCAGTTCTCAAAGCCCATTAAAATTGCACAAGGCAGGTCATAAGGCAATAGCCTGGGCATAGTCTGTGGGGACTTAGAGAAGAAAGGTAAAAATAGGACACCTCCTTGCTCTTCAGAATGTAGGTATAAACTACCTTAATGTAAAGTGCTTATTTGCCAATAAATTGACTAATTGCCAGCTACACATAGACCATTCTAAACAGATTTTTCAGAAGTGGACTCTAGAAAGTGAATTAGTTGAGAGAGCTAATGACCACATATCCCTATTCAACATTTTGAAAATACTAACCTACAGTGCTGTGGTCTGCTTCAATGATAAGAAAACAGATATGATTAATGATGGCAGTAAGCCTTCTACTAACACCTGAAAGACAAGCCAGCACTAACAGGGGAGATAAGTCATGGGAGAAAAAAAATCTGTAAATACCACATAAGAGCAGCTCCTTTGAGAAGAAACCATTAAAAGAGTTACCCCTCCCCTCCCCTCCCCAAAAAAGGCAAAATGAAGAAAAGTGATTATATTATCCACCTTGAAATAACCAATAAATATAGAACACTAGCCTGAATTTAAAGGGCCGGACTACACATCAGACGCGTTGCCTCCCCTTAAATGCTGGTCCTAGGAGAGTATGGAACACTAGTGAAGCATAAGAAACCTGTGATTGAACTGATGGCCTCTGGTTTCTCCTGGAAAGGGGCAGTTAATTCAGAGTGAGAAGGGGTATGCAGTACTACAGAGTAAAGAAATAGAGATGTTGAGGGTCGTATGTTGAGGGTAAGTGCTCTGAATCTTAAGTTAGAAGGGAGGGGAAAGTCATGGGAGTCTGAAAGGCATTTGAGTCAGGAAGGGAGAAGATTATTAATTGGTTGTTGTTGTTGTTGTTTATGCTTTGTGTTGGCAGTGCTTTTTTTTTTTTTTTTTTGGCGGGGCGCGGGCCTCTCACTGCCGTGGCCTCTCCCGCTGAGGAGCACAGGCTCCGGACGCGCAGGCCCAGCGGCCACGGCTCACGGGCCCAGCCACTCCGCGGCACGCGGGATCCTCCCAGACCGGGGCACGAACCCGTGTCCCCTGCATCAGCAGGCGGACTCTCAACCACTGTGCCACCAGGGAAGCCCGGCAGTGCTTTTATGTTGAGCCTGAAACTCTACTAGGAACCATACATACATTTTTTCATTTAATATCACGATAGCTCGGGGAGTCACACATTATTCCCATTTTACAGACCAGTAAACAAGTGCTTGGTGACATTAAATCCTTGCCAGAGATGAACAGTCAGTCCAGGAAAGAACCAGATTGCAAACCTGTGTCTCTCTGGCTGCAAGGGCCAGACTCTTTCTTTTGCAGCTGGCTGGTTGTAGAAGTTTGAATAGGTCACTTATCCGCCCAGGCCTCAGTTTCCTCATCTATACAGGTGGATAATAATACAGATCTGATACGGTCGTGGTGAGAAATATTTGGGGATGATTTCCAGGAAGGACTCACAGGGTGGGGCTGGCCACCGGATGGTTGAAACGTTGGCACGATGAAGCGCAGGAGGACGCTTTGGTGAGGCCCGAGGCAGGTGCTTTATCAAGAGGCGGGACCCTTGCTGGAGTTGCATATCTTCTCCCTGTGAGGACCACAAGTCAGTAACCCTAATTCCAGGCAGTCATCTTGAAAATCTGTTTGTAATTGCTCACGTGAGGAAGCATACGATAGAATATGGATGGAATAGGGAAAAAAACCCATGTTCATTACTGAGAAAACAGTTGGAACTACTTCCCTGATTGGGCTCAGTACCATCTCTGTACAGAAAGTGTGTTATTAGAGCACAGATCTCTCAGCAGTATTCTAAAACCAGATTATTTACGGCTGCTATCTAGCGCCACCTACTGGTAAACTGACAGAAAAGAGAACGCAAACTGCACTGCTGAAATTGAGCAGATTGGTTTTTAAAAGTCAGTAGGGGGCTTCCCTGGTGGCGCAGTGGTTTGAGAGTCCGCCTGCCGGTGCAGCGGAAGTGGGTTCGTGCCCCGGTCCGGGAAGATCCCACATGACGCGGAGGGGTTGGGCCCGTGAGCCATGGCCGCTGAGCCTGAGCGTCCGGAGCCTGTGCTTCGCAACGGGAGAGGCCACAGCAGTGAGAGGCCTGCGTACCGCAATTAAAAAAAAAAAAAGAAAAGTCAGTAGGGGTAGGGGAATGGTTAAAGGAGACACTGCACAGCTACATAATGAGCATTTCATAGTCCTGATGTAATAGGGGGAATATGCAGAAACGTGGATGTTGGAATACTGAGTAAAAAATTAGATTACAATATTATAAACAAATATGCAAATGTGTTTTCAGGGCATTTAGAAGTGGGAGAAGGAGGAAGTGCACCTAGTTTGATGAATTTAAGATTTTTTCTTTCAAATTTGTTGTTTGGTGCATTGGCCACAAACATAGCCTTCCAAAGTAATCTCTAATAGATTTGCAACGGTACCAAAATATGTATTAAATAGATAATCATAGGTGAGAAAAAGAAATGAAAGTAGCTATGCATTTTGGGGTGCATTAATTTTTATCTTAAACTTTCCATAATTTTTAAAAAATTAAAGCCTTGTTTAAAGAGCTAATATATGCCCATAGTAAATAAAAAATCTAAACTGAAAAAGGTATATAATGAAACATAACTCTCTCTGAACCCCAGAATTGCAGTCCCTCTCCCAGAAATGGATCAGGTTTATGCGTTCTTGTTTACTTTTCTAAATTTTTTCTGTGCATATTCAGTAAGTGTTTGGTGTCTGTGCCATGTCTTGGTCAGGAGCCTCTGGGACATCCCTAAATGCTATCAGATCATTTCAACGTTAGCTAAAAAGTTGGCTGGTATAACTAGATGACAATAAAATAATTTGAATTTAGGCAACAGAGCTATGTTTAATATGTGTTTAGCTTTTTAGAATTCATGTCAAAAATATTGGTGAATTCTTTAAATTCAGTGTTATTTTGATCAAATATATACTTGCATGGCGTATCTTATTTCCACATAGCATACTTATGGTCAAATTTCTTATTGATATTTAGTCAACTCCATATAATGCCTATTTTTTTTCTACTGTACAAGATGGAGATTTAGCTTCTTTAAACTGTCATCCCAAACACACAGGCACACAGTCCCTCCCCCATCCAACCAGTAGTTATTTCATATTTGGCTTTAAGTATGACCAATACTCAACATATACACTGTTATGATTATATAAATATTATTTGCAGATGAGACATATTTATGCTTCAGGAGCACTTGGACATTATACTAGTTTATTTCTTGTACCAATGTTGCTTTTCCTGGACTTAATAAATGTCTCTTTTTAAACTTTATACAGGTTTCTATGTACCTATTAGTAAATCATCCCTAAACTCTCAGACATCCCTAGACTCTCAGAAAATATCTTCTCTGCATATTCAAACATAGGAGGTTATCTGTCAGTTATTAATACATTTCTTTTTCTTTTTAAACAATCTCTGTTGTCCCACTCAAATGTGGATGGATGGCCCCTGGACCTGCTGCTAAGCTACCCTGGATATTTTCTGTACCCTTTCCAGTGTCGTATCCCCTGGATTCTGTCGTAAACTGTCTTAGTCTATGCCTTCATTTGAGAAACTGTTTAGAACCTTCTAAAGAAAAGATGGTTGGGTGTTTTTGTTTGTTTGAGATGTGATAACCTGACTGAAAAAGAATTTCTAAGCTGACAATCATTTTTTCCACAAAAATTTAAAAGCATTATTCCCTTGTTTTCTAGTTCCCGGTGGGTAAATGTTTATTTTTCTTTATTTCTATTTTGTTTGGAGAATTCTGACACAATTCTAACTCCTGATATTTTGTAGATGACCTATGGTTTTCATTTTTTTTAAAATTTTTATTGGAGCACAGTTGATTTACAATGTTGTGTTAGTTTCAGGTATACAGCAAAGTGAATCAGTTATACATATACATGTATCCATTCTTTTTTAGATTCTTTTCCCATTATAGGCCATTACAGAGTATTGAGTAGAGTTCCCTGTGCTATACAGTAAGTCCTTATTAGTTATTTATTTTGTATATAGTAGTGTGTATATGTCAATCCCAGTCTCCCAATTTATTCCTCTCCCTCTTACCCCCTGGTAACCATAAGTTGTTTTCCACATCTTTCTTTGTAGATAAGTTCATTTGTACCCTTTTTTTTTAGATTCCACATGTAAGCAATATCATATGATATTTGTCCTTCTCTGTCTGACTTCACTCAGTATGACAATCTCTAGGTCCATCCAGGTTGCTGCAAATGGCATTATTTTGTTCTTTTCTATGGCTGAGTAATATTCCGTTGTATATATGTATCACATCTTCTTTATCCATTCGTCTGTCGATGGACATTTAGGTTGCTACCATGTCCTGGCTATTGTAAATAGTGCTGCAGCAAACATTGTGGTGCATGTACCTTTTCGAATTATCGTTTTCTCTGGATATATGCCCAGGAGTGGGATTTCTGGATCATATGGTAGTTCTATTTTTAGTTTTTTAAGGAACCTCCATACTGTTCTCCATAGTGGCTGTACCAATTTACATTCCCACCAACAGTGTTGGAGGGTTCCCTTTTCTCCACACCCTCTCCAGCATTTATTGTTTGTAGATTTTTTGATGCTGGCTATTCTAAACGGTGTGAGGTAATAAATACCTCATTGTAGTTTTGATTTGCATTTCTCTGCTAATTAGTGATGTTAAACATCTTTTCACGTGCTTTTTGTCCATCTGTATGTCTTCTTTGGAGAAATGTCTATTTAGATCTTCTGCCCATTTTTTGATTGGGTTGTTCGTTTTTTGATATTGAGCTGCGTGAGCTGTTTGTATATTTTGGAGATCAGTCCCTCGTCGGTTGCTTCATTTGCAAATATTTTCTCCTGTTCTGAGGGTTGTCTTTTCATTTTGTTTATGGTTTCCTTTGCTGTGCAAAAGCTTTTAAGTTTAATCAGGTCCCATTTGTTTATTTTTGTTTTTATTTTTTATTACTCTAGGAGGTGGATCAAAAAAGATCTTCCTGCAATTTATGTCAGAGGCTGTTCTGCCTATGTGTTCCTCTTAAGAGTTTTATACTATCTGGCCTTACCTTTAGGTCTTTAATCATTCTGAGTTTATTTCTTGTGTATGGTTTTCTCTTGAAGTGTGTAGGATCATTTCTTTGTACCCAGGGTTCTGAAGTTTCACGTGTAGGTCTTGGTGTGGTTCACACTTCTTTCATTTTGCAAAAAACATGGTGGATCTCTTTTTGAATTATTTCTTCAACATTTGTATTTTGTAAATTTTGTCCTGTTCTTTTTTTGTCTCTCTTTTAGAACTTCTTTTGTTGTAAATTAGACTTTCTGTGTCACCTTTTGAATTATCCTCTCTCGAAGTTTCTATTTCTCTGTATTTTGGGTCTTTGGAGATTTGCTCAGTTTTATTTTCCAAAACTTCTGAATTTTCCCTTTCCTTTATCATATTTTTTTTCTTGTTCTCTCAATGTTCTTCTTTTTTGTAACTGTCTCTTCTTTCAGGGATGCAGTAACTTCATTTATCTCTCTGAGCATAATACAGCTTTTTTTTTCCCTTGACTCTATTTAGCCTTCCCACACTGTATATTTTTCAAGTGTAATATTTTTCTCTATTTGTTGATTTTGATCTTTGTCCGTTCTTTTAGGGACTTTCCTCAAATGTTTGGTGAGCCATGAAGCTATCTAATAGCACACATGCAAGAGGGAGAGAAATAGAGAGAGAGGAAGAGGATGAGGGAGAGGGGAGAGGGAGAGAAAGAAAGAGAGAAAGGAAGAGGTGTTTGGTGGGGTTTATTGTGGAGAGATATTTATTTAGGGACTCTCTCCTGTTAGGATTGTTTTCCCAGAGAAGAACCTCTAATATTCTTCCCAGTGAATATAAAGCTGGCTTCAGGGTTCTGGAGCCAAGCAGAAAGGGACACCCACTGGTGTATCTGGTGTCTCTAAACCCAGACTTCCTCTGTTCTGCCTCCTCAGTAATTAAGCCTACTGTTCTACCAGGGTTATAGAGGTCTGTCTAGTTGCTCCTTATGCAGACTTGAATACATTAATTTATTTCGTCAGTAAAACTTACCAAATGCCTACTACATGCCAAACATTGTTTTCTGTAGTGTGGAAATGATTGTCTGCGGAACAGGCGAAGTCACCTGTTCCCTGTGGAGCTTTCATCCCCAACTGAAGCCTTACTTTCAAAACTCACTGATGTCTGCAAACTCTAAACTTTGGTCTTCTGTAGTATAAACTGGCTTGCTTTTTGTTTAGCTCTTTGTATACCCTGTTTTGATTTTCTATTTGGTCTATTCAGTCAGACGCCACTTTTCCAGTTCCAATATTGGGTAGCTTTCACCTCCTCTTCAGGCTTTTTTGTTTTGTTTTGTTTGTATTTGGGGATTGATTTCACACCCTTTTGGTCATTTCATGGCATTTAGGAAGAACATTGGGGTAAACATGTGTGTCCAATATACCACCTTTGCTAGAAACAGCTGTGAGTAATTTTGCCTAATGAGCCTAGCACCCAAATGTCTGCCAACCTGTAGTGTGCGTGGGTAGCCCAAAGTCTCAACAGAGTTGGGAATCTGGAGTCTTCTCTACTAATATTTATCTCTGTTACAAGCTGGTCCTGTCTGAAAAGATTTTGAGTCACCAGATCATGCACTAAGCTTGTGTGCTACTCATCATGCAATTGCTGTGTCCTCTGACAGAACCACAGTTGCTTTTCTGGCCAGAAAGGACCCAGATTTCTGAGGACATGTGGCTATCAGATGCCACCTCCAGTCCTACCCTATGATAAATGGAATATTGCCTGCCATATCAGTAAACAAAGGATGTCACAGTCATCAGCAATTGCAGCCACAGCCAATCGCTGGTGAGCCGTGAGGAAACTCAGGAAGGAAAAGAATACCTGCCATCTAGCAGCCATCAGACTGCAGCCGCTCCCTGCGCTGAGCCCTGAGGAAACTCAGGATGTCAAAACACAGCATACTGGCACCAGATAGCGGAGGTGCATATCAAAGGAATGATTTCAGTGAATCCAGATTCTTGCATCTTCCCATATGTAGAAAAGCACTAAATGCCTTCACTTGAGATTTCTAGTTTTCTTGAATTAACAGTAATCTTTTGTTCCTACTATGTGCCCTTTGCAAAACTCCTATATATCCTAGCTCCCGCACCGCCCCGGCCTCCTTGGAGCAGTTCTCTCAGGGTTACTTGAGATGCTGCCTCCCGAACTTGAAGTCCTAAAAGTTTCTGCGGAATAAAACATAACTCTCAACTTTTAGGTTGTGAATATGTTTTTTAGTCACCACCTAGTACCAACATATATCAGCACATTTGCTACCCCCTCATCCCCCAACCTTTCCCTAGCATTATATATTGCCTGGATCTGAGAGCATCTATAGAGCTTCAGTTTTTTTTAGCTAAGCCTTCTCACATTTTCCCCTTCTGGGTCTTTGGAAGCTTCAAAGGAGGCAACATATAAGTTTGTATTTTTATCACAATTCTGTGCCATCTGTGATTTTTTGGGAGGAAATAGTCACTTATCTAGAAGAGGTAGGACCTTGATTCTTCTCACTTGGAACAAGAAAATTCTTATTGAGCACTTTTCCAATTTCTCAAGCAAAGGAAGGCATATATGTCCTGCCACCCTCTGGAAACTTCACGGTAGCAGACTTTGTGGAGCTGAGGGACACGGGCTCTCCCTTTAGATCATCAAACTCAAGGCAGTGTGCTCTGAAACCCGTTCCACTCTCGCATGAGTGACATGCTTTTGCCTAGTGTCTAACGTTTTCTCCAGGAGATCAAAACTGTACATTTTTTTAAAATTTTATTTATTTATTTATTTTTGGCTGCGTTGGGTCTTTGTCACTGCGCACGGGCTTTCTCTAGTTGCAGCGAGTGGGGGCTACTCTTCTTTGCACTACATGGGCTTCTCACTGCGGTGGCTTCTCTTGTTGCAGAGCATGGGCTCTAGGCACGCAGGCTTTAGTAGTTGTGACTCGTGGGCTCAGTAGCTGTGGCTCACGGGCTCCAGAGCGCAGGCTCAGTAGTTGTGACGCACGGGCTTAGTTGCTCAGCGGCACGTGGGATCTTCCTGGACCAGGGCTTGAACCCGTGCGCCCTGCATTGGCAGGCGGATTCTTAACCACTGCGCCACCAGGGAAGTCCCAAAACTGTACATTCTTATGGGAGATCTTTTATTGCTCACAGTCTTCTCATATTATCAGAAACTTCACTTTCCTAGTTTTCAAAATAGAGCCCAATTCCAGAGATTACAGATGAAATTCTAGGATTTTTAACTCTTGGTACTGTATTTTCTTTGGACATCAAACCTGGAAAATGCATCTTATACTGTCTTGGGGGGGATTTAGAGGAAGGAAAAAGCAGTCAGTCTTCAATTAAGCTGTTAAACTGGTTTGTGAATTCTCTACCAGTGGTGGGGAAGGAATGCAGAAACCTCGTGGTTCTGACCTTCTTGTTCCTAAAAATAACTCTTGTGTGTGAATAAGGATTTCACAGCTCTGAAAGGAAATCTTTCAAAGGGAACCAAAGAAAATGTCAGAAGATTTTCAAACTATGAAAATTAGTTATGCCAAAAACTAATATTAGAACTCTGACCATTGATAAAGCACAATATTATCTATAACAGCTCCTTGGCATCTTTTTATATTTCTTTCAAAATGCTTCATAAATTGCCTGCCCCTATTTTCATGAAGTAATAAAACTTTATCTGTACTTCCCTGAAAATCTTCATATCACCTAGAACACACTTAGAACAATAAGTATTCATTCATATTTTAAAATATTAACTTTTATTTTCACCCAAGATAAATAGGAAAGACATCTGCTCTGAAAGGCACCTAGAAACGAACAGATCAGTTAATCACTTACTTAAGATGTACTTGTTGAGTGCACACCATGTGTCAGGTATTATGATAAGCTTTAGGAATACAGGTATAAATTAAAGAGTTGTGGCAATGCATTCACCAGCCTACAGTAGAGTGGTGCTGACAGATAATTAAAGAAATATACACAAAATATGAGATGCACGATATAGTGACAGAATTATAAAGTGTTTAGATGGCATTGTAGCACAGAGTTCTACCCTATTCCAGAGGTGAGGAAAGGAGTTCTCAGTAAAAAGTGCTGAAACAACTAGATAATCACGTGGATAAAATAACCATTGATCCTTTCCTCATACTAAGCACAAACAGTAATTTGAGCTGGCTCATAGACTTAAGGTAATATTTAAATTTATAAATCTAGAAGAAAACATTTCACAAGTTTAGGGTTGGGCAAAGATTTCTTAGGCAACCTCAGGAGACTCTATAATCAGAAAAAATGGTAAATTGGTTTTCATTAAAATTGAAAAATTTTGCTTATTAAAAACAGTATTAAGAAAGTCTAAGTCAAGCTACAGACTGGGAGAAAATATTCTCAAAACATATATCTGACAAAGGACTCATATTAAGATTACACAGAGAATACCTACAACTTAGTAACTAAAGGAAAAATAACTAAAATATGAAAGAAAGACTTGAACAGATATTTTACCAAATCTTATAAAAGAATGTCCATAGAGCATATGAAAACATGGTGGGTGCCATTGGATCATTGGGAAAATGCAAATTTAAACCACAGTGTGATGTGAGTACAGCCTCACTAGGGTGGCGCAGTGGTTGAGAGTCCGCCTGCCGATGCAGGGGACACGGGTTCGTGCCCCGGCCCGGGGAGATCCCGCATGCCACGGAGCGGCTAGGCCTGTGAGCCATGGCCGCTGAGCCTGCACGTCTGGAGCCTGTGCTCCGCAACAGGAGAGGCCACAGCAGTGAGAGGCCTGTGTACCGCAAAAAAAATAAAAATAAAAATAAAAAAAAAAACCCACTAAGTATTGGAGAGGATCTGGAACAAGTAGGACACTCGTGTATTGTTAGTGGTAATGGAAAATAGTGTAATCACTATGAAAACTATTTAGTAGTTTCTTATAAAGTTAAAAATCTTCCAAAATACCCTCAGTATTTCCTCTTCTTGGTATATGTACTTTAAAAAATGAATGTATATGTATGTATTTCACTGCAGGTAATTTATAGATCAATAAAATACTGTTAACATTAACAAAAGGAAGAAAAGTTTAAGTTAGTAAGGATACTGGTGAAATACAGGTGAAAGACGATGTTGGCCTGCACCACTGTGGTGGTAATGGGAATGGAAAAATTCATGGAGTTTCAAGAAATATTCAGAATGTAGTATTAATAAGACTTCATGTGTAATTTAATGTTAGTGCTTTAGATGGCAGATTCAGGGATTATTCCCATAACCCAATGAAGTAGATGCAAGCAAAATATTTTGTTAGAATTAATGGGAGGTTATGAGGAGTCCACAGAGCTGGGTCTCAGGTGAGAGACTGCTGGTCACTCCAACCAAAGTAAGAAATATATCAACCATTTCTCTGCCCTGTACCGACATCAGAAAGTTCCCAAATGAGAGGGCTGGAGATGAGGTTGGAGAAAGCCTGCAGGCAAAAGGAAGGGGGCGAGGGAAAATGGGCAGTCCCTGTGGGATTAAACATCCTCTTGCACCCCAGCCTACACATATGCTTCTCTGTTTGAGTGAACTCAAGTCCATGCCGTCTTTGCCTATTTGCGTTAGCCTTTTGGCTAGGAACAGGATCCTGACTTTTAACCGGGCTTCTGCCACTTATTAAACCTTGATACGTCTTCTTCCTCATTGCAGTTTCTGCCCTATCATTCAGACTTGTACCACTTGACTAAAGAAAGGGTGAAGTTATTTTATGGTACGTAGAAGACTCACATTACTGGGTAACGTACAAGTGGGGCTATTCTCCTGCTGTGGTGAAAAGAGGAGGCTCTTGGGTCTCCTTGGAGAAAATGCAACCATGTAAACATGCACTTTCTTGAAACTTGTCTTGAAACTTAGTCTCCAATTTGCTTTTAGTTGTATGGGAGAAGGTGAGGTCTTGTCTCATTTGTAGGTGATCTTTGTGCTTTTAGTAATTAAAAAAAAAATCCCCCCATCATGAATCATACAAACTTTAGATTTTGATGGAGTCATCTGATGGTTCTTCACACTAGAATCTCTTTTATCTGATCTTATGCCCACCTCCTCCCATAGCCCTTGAATTTTGTTCCTTTAGGGTTTTATATTCCTTTTTCTGTGTGGCCTCATAAATATGTTAAAGAAAAATATAAGTTACCTAATGATTGACTGCAAAGCTGCTACATTGCCAATCCTTTTTCTGGCTTATATTTATAAATTAAGAATATATTATGACGTTTCTAGAAGAATTAACTTCAAGATACATTTTTTATTAAGAAGTACATTCTTGGGCTTCCCTGGTGGCGCAGTGCTTGAGAGTCCGCCTGCCGATGCAGGAGACGCGGGTTCGTGCCCCGTTTCGGGAAGATCCCACATGCCGCGGAGCGGCTGGGCCCGTGAGCCATGGCCGCTGAGCCTGCGCGTCCGGAGCCTGTGCTCCGCAATTGGGAGAGGCCACAACAGTGAGAGGCCCGCATAACGCAAGAAAAAAAAAAAAAAAAGAAGTACATTCTTGCTGGTTGGTTTTTTACCTAAGTGGGAAAACTCAGTTTTAGAATATAGTGAATCTTTGTTCAAGCCATCCAAACTTATTTTTAGCATGAAAAAGGACCAGAAGTAATGACAGGCATCACTGGATATTTAAGATCCACAGAAACTGAAAATCTTCATACATATGAAAGAAAAGTCTTCACAATAAAATAAATAAGACATCTTACACAAAGAAAACCACTTGTGAATTATAATGATGATTTCTGACATGTAATCATAATAAGTGTCTCTATATGCATAACCAGATCTTAGCTAACTCTGAGTCATGAGGAGACATTATAATAAGAAAATTTCTATATACTTGCTAAGCTTTTGTTAGCCACTGTATCAATCATTGTGACAGTCCTTTTCACCAGCCAAATTCTTTATTTCTATCCCCTTCATTATTCCTGGTGGAGACTCTAATAAGCAGTGAAATGCCCAAACTCTAGGAAGCAGGAGAAAGTAAAAGTCCTTAGTAAGCCAGCAAGGAAAAGTCAGTTCCTCCTAATGTTTTTTGAATCAAACCAAAAACAATAAATCATCAGATACAGAAAAGACACAATTTTCATCACAATGTAATTTAATTTACAACTCTTTTTCTAGAAATACTCTTAGGTAAATAAAAACCATTTTACCTCTTCAACTATATTTACCTTTAGTTAAATCACCAGATAATTTCCAATAAAAATTGCAAAGAGTTTCGGCATTGTTAATGCTATCAGGACATGGGGCATATGGATAACTTAAAAACAAACAAACAAACAAAACAACAGCTGGAGGATGAAGAATTCATCTGGCTAGAAACCATCTCTGGAGATTTCCTGATAAACCCCTTGCCGTGAGACTCAGGCAGTGTGACAGCCTTTCTGATGTAGAAGAAAAGCCCCCAATATAATAACGACATAGATTTTCTTCCCAGCTGAGTCTACCTCCCATATCCATGATAATTCATATAACAAAAAGGGGCAGGAAGGGACATTCCTTATGCTGTGTTTTTCCAGGGCGCTTCTTCTGTTTGTTAGGCCATGACAGGAAAACTCAGTGTCCTACGTCATATATTCCAAGTTCTAAGTATATGCTATACATATCAGATAGGTGATGCAATAGCGTTAGCCATTTTTCAATATGTACTAATGCTTACAGACCCTGTCACAAGTCCCAACTAAATTGTTTCCAACCTTGAGGGGTTATGTTCTAAAGAAAATTTTTACAAAAACAGCATACAAGAACAGCAAAGTCATTATGCAAATGTAAGGTCATTCAGAGCTTTCTTGCATGGAAGAGATAAGGTATAAAAGTGAGAGAAGGAAAATATAAGAAGTTTTCTAGCACATATCAGATTGTTTCAAATCGTTTTTCAATACCGCTCTGTGATGTTCAATGTACATCCCCTTTTGCCAAACCAAAAAAAGCCTCCATTTTTTGCTCTGTGCCTATATTTTTATTTTTTTTTTCAGATATTTAGGCAGTCACCTTTAAGCATACACTCATGTTTTTGGCTACCTCAATGGTTTAGTGTATAGCCAGGGAGGTTTGTTAAGAGTACCAGAGACTCTTGTCCAAAATGCCTCCCCACTCTACTGGTCCCCCCATCCCACTGGTCTCCTCCTCATGCAGGCAAAATCTTACGAAATTTCAAAGTATTTAGGAACATGGTATTTTGGAACAGATTTAATTTCCAACATAAAACATTAGAAAATAAATAGAAGTTCAGAGTAGTATAAAAAGACATGGTGGGGCTTCCCTGGTGGCGCAGTGGTTGGGAGTCCGCCTGCCGATGCAGGGGACACGGGTTCGTGCCCCGGTCTGGGAGGATCCCGCGTGCCGCGGAGTGGCTGGACCCGTGAGCCGTGGCCGCTGAGCCTGCGCGTCCGGAGCCTGTGCCCCGCAGCGGGAGAGGCCACAGCAGTGAGAGGCCC
>NW_006769660.1:1916009-1927043 GCF_000442215.2 Lipotes vexillifer
AAAAAAAAAAAAAAAAAAAAAAGACATGGTGTACATCTTAAGAAATTTAAAAGAATAGAAATCATACAAAAAGTATACGCTTAAGAGCATAATAGAATTAAGTTAGCAATCACAGTAAGACAGCTAGAAAATCTCAAATATATTTGGAGATAAACAACCTATTTCTAAATCACACATGAGTCAAAGATGTTTCAAGATACATTTTAAAATGCTTTGAGCTAGATGAAAATGAAAATACAGCTTACCAAGTTTGTGAGATGCAGCAAAAGCAAAGCTTAGAGGGAAATTTATAGCATTGAATGCATATATTAGAAGAGAAAAACGATCTAAAGTCAATGATATGCACTTCAACCTTAGGAATAAGAAAATGGAGAGCAAATTAAATCCAAAGTAAGCAGAAGAAAAGAAATAATACAAATTAGAGCAAAAATCAGTACAATTGAAAACAAGAAATTAATAGACAACATTAAAACAACCAAAAACTTCTTTGAAAAGATCAGTCAAATTGGCAAACTTCTAGCTGTGCTCACTAAGAAAAAAAGTGAGAAGTCCTACATCATGACTATAAGAAGTTGAAAAGAGACCATCACTGCTATTCTCATGGACATGAAAAGATAATAAGCAATATTATGATGAATTCTATTCCCATAACTTTGATAACTTAGATGAATTAGACCAATTTCTTGAAAGATAAAACTTACTAAAACTCACACAAGGAGAATTTGATAATCTGTATATATCTTTATCAAAGAAATTAAATCAAGAATTAACAGCCTTCCCAAACAGAAATCACCAGGCCAAGAAATGTTCACTAGCAGATTCTACTAAACATTTAAGGAAAAGAGTATACCAGTTCTCTCCAACATCTTCCAGTAAATAGAAGCAGAGGAAACACTTCTTAACTCATTCTGTGACATTACAAGAAATAAAAATTAAAGTCCAATGTCTCTTATGAACATAGATGCAGAAATCCTCAACAGAATATTAGCAAATCAAATCCAACAATGTATAAAATAAATATACACCATGACCAAGTGAGATTTATTCCAGATATGCAAGGCTGGGTCAACATTCAAAATTCAATCAATAAAATCCATCATATCAACAGGCTAAGGAAGAAAAAACAAATGGTCATATCAATAGATGCAGAAAAAACATATAACAAAATCCAACACTGATTCATGATAGAAACCAAACAGCCTTTCCAGAAAAGAGGGAATTTTAGGGTACCAGACTAAGCTTGGGTATTAGGAATCTGAGTACATCACAGGAGTACATTCTACTCTCCCCAAAATGATAGAACTGAAAGAGATTAAACAAATGGCACCCACAGACTGAGAAGGAAAATGCAAGTTAGAAAGTGCAGGGCAAAAAGGATGAAACTGAATACAGAGCAAGATCTGAAACTCTAGATCAAAGCACTTGGAATAGTCACTCTTTTTAATGTAAACCATTCTAATAGGTGAAGAGTGGTATCTCATTATGGGTTTTTAAAATATTTTTCTTTTTATTAAGGTATAGTTGATTTATGATATATTAGTTTCAGGGTTACACATAGATATTCAAGTTTTTTATAGATTATACTCCATTTGAAGTTATAATAAAATATTGGCTATATTCCCTGTAATGTACAGTATTTCTTTGTAGCATATTTATTTTATACATGGAAATTTGTATCTCTTTTACTCCACCTCATCTTGCCCCTCCCCCCTTCTCTCTTCCCACTGGTAATCACTGGTTTGTTCTCTGTATCTGTGAGACTGTTACTTTTTTATTATATTCACTAGTGTTTTTTAATTTTTAGATTCCACATGTACATGTTATATCATACAGTATTTGCCTTTCTCTGTATAACATTTCACTTAGCATAACACACTCAAAGCCCATCCATGTTGTTACAAATGGCAAAATTTCATTCTTTTTTATGGCTGAGTAGTATTCCATTGTATGTATATACCACATCATCTTTATCCAATCATCTGTTGATGGGCATTTAGGTTGCTTCCATATCTTGGCTATTGTAAATTGTGCTGCTATGAACATTGGGGTGCATGTATCTTTGCAAATCAGTGATTTTTGTATTCTTCAGATATATGCCCAGGAATGGAATTGATGAATCATATGGTATTTCTGTTTTTAATTTTTTGAGGAACCTCCCTACTATTTTCCATGGTTGATGAACCAATTTACATTTCCACTAACAGTGTACAAGCGTTCCCTTTTCTCCACATCCTCGCCAATATTTGTTATTTGTGGTCTTTATGATGATAGCCATTCTGACAGGGTTGAGGTGATATCTGATTGCGGTTTTGATTTGCATTTCTATGTGGATTAGCGACGTGGAACATCTTTTCATGGGCCTGTTGGCCATCTGTATGTCTTTTTTTTTTGGAAAAATGTCCGTTCAGGTCTTCTGCCCATTTTTTTTTTTTTTTTTTTTTTCCGGTACGCGGGCCTCTCACTGTTGTGGCCTCTCCCTCTGCGGAGCACAGGCTCTGGACACGCAGGGTCAGTGGCCATGGCTCACGGGCCCAGCCACTCCACGGCATGTGGGATCTTCCCGGACCGGGGCACGAACCCATGTCCCCTGCATCAGCAGGCGGACTCTCAACCACTGCGCCACCAGGGAAGCCCTGCCCATTTTTTAATCAAATTTTTTTTTCGATATTGAGTTGTATGAATTGTCTATGTATTTTGGATATTAACCCCTTGTTGGTCACATCATTGCGTATATTTTCTCCCATTCAGTAGGCTGTCTCTATTTTGTTCATGGTTTCCTTTGCTGTGCAAAAGCTTTTAAATTTAACTATGTCCCATTTATTTAATTTCGCTTTTTGTTCCTTTGTATGAGGAGGCAGATCCAAGTTGCTACAATTTGTGTCAGTGCAGCTGGCTGAGGGGCCCAAGGTGTTTCAGGCCTGGTCTTGGCCTACTGGTGGTTTTTGGGGCTGTGCCCGGGCATCCCCAGGGATATTGCTGGCTCACTGGTGGTCGGAGCAGGCTGTAGGGCCCCAGGAGTCCTGGGGCTAATACCTGCAGACTTGTGTGCAGGGCCAGGTCCTGGGCCCTGTGGTGGGCAGGGCCATCCATGTACTAGGGTGGCTTTGGGCTCAGGAAGTCTTAAGGCACCCTGCTTGCTGGTGGGTGGGGCTATGTTTCTGCCTGGCTAGTTGCTTGGCCTGAGGTATCTCAGTACTGGTGTCGACAGGCTGGTGGTGGTGGCGGTCTGGGGGGTTGGGGGCTGGGGGGGGGAGGGGGCTGGGTCATGGTGTCAATTAGCCAGGGAGAGGATTCCGAAATGTGGCTTGCCAACCCCAGTGTCCATGTGGTAGAATGAGCTGCCCAAAATGGCTTCCATCAGTGTCTATGTCCCCAGGGTGAGCTGCAGTTGCCTCCTGCCTGTCTGGGAGACTCTCCAAGATCAGCAGGTAGGTCTGACGCAGGCTCCTTTTAAATTACTGCTCCTGCCCTGGGATCTGGAGCATGTGAGATTTTGGATGTGCCCTTTAAGAATGGAGTCTCTATTTCCCACAGCCCTCTGTGTCTCCTGAAAATAAGCCCCACTGGCCTTCAAATCTACCTGTTCTGGGGGCTCATCTTTCCAGTGTAGGACCCCTGGGCTGGGGAGCCTGATATAGGATTCAGACTAATGGCTCTTTGGGGAGAACCTTTGCAATTGTAATTACCCTCCCATTTGTGGGTCGCCCATTGGTGGGGGTATGGGTCTCGACTCTACTCCTACATTGTCCTTTTGTGGTTTCTTTTTAAAATATTTAGTTATAGAAGACCATCTCTGCTCTTTCTGCTAGATTCTGGCCGTTCTCGTGAATAGTTGCTCTGTACAGAGCTGTAGTTTTGGTGTGCCTGGACAGGACGTGAGCTTGGGGTCTTCCTACTCCACTGTCTTGACCAAGCTCCTCTCATTGTGGTTTTAATTTATGTTTCCCTAATTACTAATGATGTTGAACATCTCTTCATGTTTTTCTTTGACATTTTTATGTCTTCTTTGATGAAGTGTCTATTCAAACCTTTTAGCCATTTTCCTGAATTCTTTTATGTTAAATAGCATTAACTTAGTCGTCTTTAAATGCCGCACATCCTAAATATATTTGTTTGCCTACGCATCATTTAATATACCCCTTTATTCTCTATATCTTCTGTAAAGGGAGTTTCCCCCAGAAGGCTTCAACTCTTTGGGCGAAAACACTTTACTTTTGGTGCTGTGTGCTTCATATGAAATCACATCAGGAAGTTGTCACATTTTTTAAATGGTACCAACGTTGATCAGTGGAACCAGTCATTGTAAAATTCTTCATTAATTTTTAAACTAATGATTGCTGCCTGAATCAGTTATTTCATTAAAGTTTGCAACGTTGTGATTTTAAAAATTTCTTCCATATTTACTATAATAGGAATTCTTCTGTAAGGAAGATTTTTTCCTTCATTAACGGTTCATCCAGCAAAAGGTAGAATAAATGTGTATTTACTTCCTTTTAATTTATAATTTTATGCTAAGGTGTTGGTGTCCTAGTTATTTCCAAATTTCTTAATTGTTGTCATTGTTTTTGTTGGATTTCTCTGTTAAAAATTATCAAGACAAATTGATTTTTTAAAAAAAATACGTTTAGTGAATTTCTATTAAATGCATTCATTATTCTGTTGATGCTTAAACTGTCCCATCTTTGGCACAGCAGAGTCCTTCATACTGGTACCTCTGTGTTGATAATTTTGTCAAGCAAATGGCAGTTGTTATCTCCTCCAGGGAGGGGGTCCCACTCCATCAGAAGCAGCAATTCCAGAAGCCAACCCACTCCATGGTTCAGGGTCACCAAGAAAGACACGCCTCACATGATTTTACAGTGAAACAACGCTTTACTCACATAGAGAGGAGACAGAGCAAGATGAGCTTCTTGAGTGGACATGGGTTTCCCCATGGCCAGCAGGTCACCTCCCACAGCTGACCCAGGGTGATGATCTGCATGCACCCTTCTTGTGCTGTGGGTGAAGGATCCCCCCTCCCTCCCCTCCGCTCCCCAACACCCGTGAAAGGATGCAGTAGGCAGTTGGCAATGTGCTATTTGACAGCCTGATCAAGCAGGGCAAAGGAGCATATACTGAGTCTAAAACAAAGATATTCCCACACAGGACCATAAGCCCACACGGACTGTGAGGGCTCCTTGTCTCTTGGTAAGGAAGTGTTCCAGGCCCAAGGCCCATTTTCATGTGGCTGAGTGGGGAGTCGGAAAACTGCACACATGTGATTGCCTTTCCCAACAAACTTCCTTACTTTCTAGCACAACAAAATGCCCTGGAACCTCTTGATGCTTCCTGCTCCAGGCATGGAATCAGATGTTCTTCAAAGGAGTCCTGTTTTTTTCTTAGGAAAGTGTATTTAGGGTGCTAGATTTCCTCATTGTTATTGGATTGTTCTTGCTTCTCAGCCTTTTCAATAACATAATTTGAAGGGGAAAATATCCTAAACTCATTTGTCTGGCTGGGTCACTTGGCAGCGTCCTTCCCAGGTATGTGGCAGTGCTTTCTGTGTGTGTCTCCGTCCCTCTCTTCCTTCTCTCCAGCTTCTAGCTACTGCTCCTTCCCCCTACTCTTTCGAGCTAAAGAGCTAGAGGAGTTCCCCTGCTCTTCCCAGCTGCACTATTCTAATTTCCATGCTCTGTCCAAACTTTGCAAATTATCTTTTTAAACAACCTTCATATTACCAAAGTAGGATGTGCTGTTTTTTTCCTACTAGTAGATGCTTCCTGACATAGAAAGAAGAAAGGAAACGATTAGGATAAGCCTTAAGATGAATATTAAGTCAAGTATGAAGTGTATAAGACCTTTGACTCCAATAATGTTGTGAATTTATTTTATTCTTTTATATTATTCCTGTAATACTATAGATATTGTACTGCCCGATATATACAGATGAATTTAATATCCCTTGCTTACTCAAAGAAACCAATGTACTTTCAAAAAAAATGCCATTTTCATTACTCAGGAAGAAATTGGGCAAATGAAAAATTATGCCTGTGGGGTATGTGTGTGTGTGTGTGTGTGTGTGTGTGTGTGTCTTAAGGAACTGGTCAGATAAGGAGCAAAAATCTAGATTTCTTTTTTATTGTTAAGCTGCAACGTACAACAAAAGTATTTCGTACAACAAAAGTATTTCGTACAACAAAAGTATTTAATCGAGTGAAAAGTAATAAACTGAACAATAAACAAATAAATACTCAAAACAACATATTTTCCATTGGAAACATGTTAAGATGAATATGGGGTTTCATTACCATCTTACTGCAATTTTCTTATGTGTTACTAGCCTACATACCCCATGTTTTCTGTAATCATGCAGATGTGAATGGAAGTTTGAATGATTAAATAAATGAAAAGTCCGTTTAGTGCAGAGGATCATTTCACAAGGCAGTCAAACTGGGTTTAGAGAACAGAATTATTCAAGAAATTCTCCACTTATTTAGGTTCATTTTAGAATCCATGAACCTTAAGCTGTTCCTCCTTGACAATGCCAGTCTCCAAGAGAAACTGGCAAATGTTTTTTCTTTGGTCACTTGAAGCTGAATAACCTCTCCGTATTCGGGATGTTCAGTCACAGTACCATTACAGGGAAATTTCTTTTTGAAAGCTTTCACACGTTTCTTTTTGTCATAATCATTTGCAATGCCCTGAACAGTCGATATAGTCGTGATTTTAATAAATCAGTTATTGATCTTCTTGTCCCAATTCTAATTCCCTCTTTAGTTAGTCTTGTTTAAGAAGGTTTGTTTTACTTTCTAAAATCTAAAATTGCCTAAAATCTAACATTGCTTAATTGAAACTGAACAATTACACAAGTGAGAAACTTCTAATTTAAAAATCTGGGTTATGTTATACTGGTTGTTACTTATGCTGACAAAAGGAGGGCAACTGTATATTTATCCTGAGGGTACTTGCATTATGACCTTAGGCAAGTTATTTAACCTCTCTGTACTTCAGATGCCTCTTCGGTTAACTACAATAATAATTTCTTACAATAGTGTTTGCTACAGAAGGTACTCCATAAATAGTAGTGATGGCTGTTGTTACCATTATAATTCTGACTATATCTGGACTCCATCTAAATTTGGATTTTTTTTTATGCCAGGATCCAGCTTTGGGACATGTGTTTTTTTGTCCTGTAATTTCAGTAGGGAGGATGGTGGGAAGACGAGATGGTCTATCCCCCTGGATTCATTGACTCTCTTATTGAGTTTGCTTTTGTTGGCTTAGCTAATTAACTTAAGTATTTTGAGATTTGTTTTACTTGCTATAAAATGGGAGTACTGTTACTGCTTTGTAAACTCCAAAGTGCCAAACATAGATGAGTAGTCTACATAGTAGGTTTAATGAAGAATTGTAATACAGGCTAAGTAGTCACTGTTCATTTAGAGGTTTATACCATTACTTCGACTAATTAATAATCAAACTCTGTGCTGTAGACAAATGGATCAAATGGCAAACAAACATATGATGAATAATTTGCAGTTGGCAAATACTATAAAGTGAATATGGGCAGAAAGTGGTCTGTTCTCATAATACACACAGGGTGCACTTTCGCTAACCAGCCTCAGACTCTGTACCCTTGTTTAACCTTCCTCAAGGCTTAACTGATAACATTTTTTTCTTATTTGGCAATGATTGAGACTTTCAGATTAATAAAGTCACTTTCTGTTTGGAATTTTACTGGAAGAATAACAGATATCTGAAAGTGGATTAGTGAATTTTGATTACTATAAAATCCTCATGATTTTCTGTGTCTATATAATTGGGCTTCTTTTTTTGCTTTTTACAATTGCAGTTAATTCTGACACCAAGACACCATGGTATTAATACCTTGTGTCCACTAGATGTCACTATTTTCAAAGTAATAAAATAGAATTTGTGCCATGATGTAATCGAAAGGAGTTTGCTCCTTTCTCCCTCCCTCCCTCTCACCTCTGTCTCTTTAAATCTTTCCCCTTTCAGCATGTGAATTTTGCTTTAAAAATAAATAAAATTAGGTTTCTAAAAACCATTTGGAAAGTAAAGCTGGTTGATATGCCCAAACTTATACATCATCCTTTGATACTGAAGTTTATCAACCTGAAATTTTGTGTGTTGAAAGAAAAAAAAATACAGAATTAGGGCAAAAGAAATGGGGTTTTGCCAACAGTTCTTTAGCATCTTCTAAATTACCATAAGCCATTAGTAAAGAGAAGGACTGGGAGACAAAGGAAGTTTTTGTTTTTGCTTTTTTTATAAATTTATTTATTTATTTATTTATTTATTTATTTATTTATGGCTGCGTTGGGTCTTCGTTTCTTTGCGAGGGCTTTCTCTAGTTGCGGCAAGCGGGGGCCACTCTTCATCGCGGTGCGCGGGCCTCTCACTACCTTGGCTTCTCTTGTTGCAGAGCACAGGCTCCAGACGCGCAGGCTCAGTAGTTTTGGTTCACGGGCCCAGTTGCTCCGCGGCACGTGGGATCCTCCCAGACCAGGGCTCGAACCCATGTCCCCTGCATTGGCAGGCAGACTTTCAACTACTGCATCACCAGGAAAGCCCGGAAGTTGTTTTTATATGAAAGAAAAATTTCTGTGTCACTTGCTTCTTGTTTGATAATTTAGAGAAAATTTCTCCTCTGCAGTTGTATAAAAAACAGAATTCACAGATATTGTTCCACTCTGGGAGAGATTCAGTAAACAGAGCCAGGCAACATTACACCAGAACTCATAAAAGCCCACTTTGAGGAAGTGGAAAAAACTGTCGGTAGCATATCATTGGCTAGAAAACGGACATTTTTCAATAATATTTTTCAAGAAAAGAAAGCTCATAAAGCTGTTATATATTTAAAGTGGTTAATATACCACAGAAGTTATGCTTCATGTGATTTTTATATTCTTATTTCTGATTTTCTATATTTTACAAAGTACAAGTATACTTTCTTGTTTGAAAAATATATAAACTGTACAATATGCTAGTGTAAACAATTCATAACATCTCAGTCCTCTCTCTGGAATATCAACAGCATAGAGCTCCACGTTCTGTAGAACTGAGCTCTGGACCTGAGGACCTTACCAACTATTAACCTGTTAAGAGAATGAACTACCTGTAATGTTGGGAGAAACATCAAACATATTTTACTTGCTTCTCTGTTCTCTAAACTTTCCCTATTTCTACTTTCAAGCCCAGGTGGCATCTGGGAAACTGTATTCTATTATCCCGAAAGGAAAGTCCCCTGTCAACAAACTTCAATGATTTTCTAAGACCCTACCTTTTAATAAGAAAGAGAAATAGACATGAAACCATGTTAACAAAAAGCAAAAAGGAACTTGGAGATACCAGTGGTCCATTAGCAGAGCCACTGAATGGAGCCACTGTGGCTCAGTAAGTGTGGCTGCATCCTTTCACCAGACTCACGGTGACTTCCTTGAGGGTGATAAACTTGAGAAGTGAAGAGAACACCCTAATTGGTTTGCTGCTTCTTCCTAATTTTACTATACCTCCTACTATCCTCTCAAAGGGAATTCAGAAAGGTGCTGGTTGGAAACATGAGGTTTTATAATTTCATGACAAAATTCCTTTTTTGCTGAATAGGTTCGATATAAGTCTGGTCTGTATTTTTCTAGGCTTATTGAGGAATTGAAGGGAGTAATTTTCTTCAAGTGTATTAACCAAACAAATCTCTTGCAGTAATGATTCACTCATTCATTCACCAAATATGTACTGAGCAACTTACTAGATCCTGGTACTATTCTGTGTACTTGGGATACAGCAGTGAAGGAAAGAAAGCAATAATCTGTGTCCTCATGGAGCTTATATTGTAGTAGAAGAAAACGTGTAATTGTTTTCATTTCTTATTTTTTAATTAAACCCAAGTTTAGTTATAATGTTTTAAATAATTCTTCCAGTAACACTCAGATATTTATTCTTTGACATTTTAAATAGCCTACAACTAGCATTTCTCTAAAAATATCAATATATTAATGTAAAACTATGTTTTATAGGTTTTTGTGCTAAATAATATTTTCCCACCCAACAGCAGTTATTTTTATTTTGTTTAAAGAGCTATAATGTCATTGAAAGAGGGTTTATCTATCTATAAAGATAGAGAAATATATCTCTCTCCATATATATAGCTGTAGATATATGTATATATAGAGAGGTATATATCTATACATGAAAACAGACATAAAAAAAGCAAAACTATTTGATATCTCGGTAATTTTGTTATTGGCAAACTATTCTAGAAACTTCTCTATATTAGGCTACTTTTATATCTGTAAGGATGATTTCATATTGTTAATGTGTTTTCAAAATAAGGCATAACTATTTCTTTCTCTTCTAAAAGATGTAATCAACCTGCTAAAAGATTTCTATTGTATCTGTTGAAATTGAGGATTTACTCTAATTAACAAATCCAGTGGTCTTTCCTCAGGTTTTTTTTTTTTATGTTTTATTATGGTGTTAGTGATGAATAATCTGTCTCTTTGAAGTGAAGAACAGTATTATTTCATAGAGTAAAACAATCATTTACGTAAAGGGAAATTTTAGAACTCTTTTTTTTTTTTTTTTTTTTTTTGGGGTCAGGGGGCCTCTCTTGTGGGATTTTAATTCCCTAAACAAGGATTGAACCCGGGGCCCTGGCAGTCAGAGCGTGGAGTCCTCACCATTGGACCGCCAGGGAACCCGGACCGGGGCACAAACCCGCGTCCCGTGCATCGGCAGGCAGACTCTCAACCACTGCGCCACCAGGGAAGCCCTAGAACTCCTTTTTTACATATTCTTCTGCTGTCTGCATTATTAAGGCCTGTTCTTCTTTTGCTTCTCTTTGCGGTTCTTCTGTTTTGTTTTTTCTCAAATGTTGATGGTTCTTGTTTTACCATTTGTATTTCTTAATGAAGCACTGGTTGTCTGGGTAGCTGGTGAAGGTTTCCTTTGCATTTAATAGGTTTCTCCTTCTCCTGCTCCTCCTCCCTCCTCCCGCCTCCGTCCTCCCTCCTCCCTCCTCCCGCCTCCCTCCTC
>NW_006769660.1:1927743-1932646 GCF_000442215.2 Lipotes vexillifer
TCCCGCCTCCCTCCTTCTCATCCTCTTCCCCTTCCCCTTCTTCTCCCCCTCCTCCTCCTCCTTCTTTTAATTGAAGTATAGTTGACTTACAATAGGGGTAAAAGTGTCGTTCTATTGTCAAGCAGACTTTCCTCTAAGATGGGAGGTCAGGACCTCCAAATTTGCCAAGCTGACTTTGCTTGCTAAGGAGGGTTTCTCAATTTAGTACATAAAAATACAGGATACCTCATTAAATGTTAATTTCAGATTAACAATAATGTCATGTGAATATGTTATATAAAATATTTTGGACATACTTATTCTAAAATATTTTTTGCTGTATATCTGAAGTTCACACATCTTGTATTTTTTTGTATTTTGTCTAGTATCCCTATTACCAGATATTTGTGGAAGTTCAGCTGTATCTCAGATTTTGCCCTTCTCTCTTCATTCCAATCATGCATTTCATCATCCCATAGAACTAGATAAGTCTTGCATAATGATTGGTAAATGGGGTTGAGGGCACATGAGCCATCCACGTAGACACTTATTCTCTTACCCACCCAGTTTGCTGCCCTGAACAAGCTCCTGCTTGGAGCCACTCATGGCCACTTTTGCTCATAGCTACGCTGTGAAGATCGGTGCTTATGTGGAGCATTTTTGATCTCTTCTGCTTTGGTTAAGCCATCAATGCACCTGCATTCTGTCTTCCAAATATTTGTCAAAATACCTGTCCTGAAAATGACATAGTTCTATATTTTACAGTGCTGTGCTTCTCTTTGTTTTACATATTTTTATAATCCTTTCCATGGGATCTTAGAGAGGAAGAGAGACTACATGGATGACAAGAGCCATTATCTTTCAGTGTGTATCCACACCTCTCATTTAGAGTTATCCATCCAACCTCCAGAAAAACAAACAAAACAAAACTGTGTGAAGAATTATTTCAGAGAATTCATAAGTTCTGACTGCACTTCTCCCAGCTGCTACCACATTTCTCTTCTGCAGTTTACAGCAAAACTCTTCAAAAGAATTGCTCACATTTTTTATCTCCAAGCCTCCCTGCCGTTCTGCTGTGAATCCACTCAAATCAAGCTTTCATCCACGATTCCATCTTACTACGGAGAAATAAGAGAATCACTTTCACAGTAAATAGAGTATCTCTTTTCTGCATGGTAATTTTAGTCATTATTCAAAGCTGTTGTGGCTTCAACCATGGTGTTAATTCAGTAGCCAAGTGTATGACAAAAAGAGTGAATGTGAAGTGGGGAAGAGTGAATCCCTATTTCATAATTTTTTTCCAAATAAATTTAAGATGAATTAACTATTTATATAAAAAGTCAAAATGTTAAAAGAAAATATACTAAACGTTCACAAAATTTTGGAGTAAAGAAACCTTTCTTAACATGACATGCAATGGATTATCCATAGGGAAAATATTGATAGGTTGAATTACAAAAATGAATACTTTTGTGATTCAAAAGACAGCATGTCTTAGTCTATTCAGGTTGCTTTATTTAAAAAAAATACCATAGACTGGGTGGCTTAAATAACAAACATTTATGGCTCACGATTTTGGAGACTGGAAAATCCAGATCAATGTCTGGATCGTGGATGGCCATCTTCGTGCTGTGACCTCACATCCTGGAAGGGGTGAAGAAGCCCTCCTGGGTCTCTTTTATAAGAGCACTAATTCCATTCACAAGGGCTCCTCTAATTACCTCCCAAAGGCTCAGTCTCCAAACACCATCCTCACTGGGAGTTGAGCATTTCAGCATATGCATTTGGGCGTCACAAATGTCCAGTCTGCAGCAGAGCATAAAAATAAAAAATTAAAACGTTGAGGAAATATGTGTAGGAATTATTGACGAAGAATCATAATTCTTGATATGTAATACCTTTCTTAAGAATCAATGGAAAAAAAGACCTAATAGCAAAATGGTCACAGGGCATGATCATGTTTGCCAGAAGGAAGATGTGCCAAAAGTTATAAACATCGTACAGAACTGTTCAGTCTGATGATATTTAAAGAAATGTAAATAAAACAGCAATTTTTGCCATTTCTTGCTTATCAGAGACATATAATCTTTAAGAATGTCAGTACTCTGGGAGAGAATAAATACTCTGGGAGAGAATAAATACATAGCCTCTGTCATGCATGGCTGGTAGATGTTTAAATTAATAAAAGAAATAAAAATCTCAAGGGGGAAAAATGACAATATAAAAATTTTTTAAAAAAATCTGTAAAATCTATTTATATTTTATTCAGTCTGTGAATTTATTCTAAGGGAATAATAAAATAATCAGAGAAGTGTGCAAAGATGTATTCAAGGATATTAGCTGCGATGATATTTATAAGACAGACATTTAAATATTAAGAAAAAGTAGGGGGCTTCCCTGGTGGCGCAGTGGTTGAGAGTCCGCCTGCCGATGCAGGGGACACGGGTTCGTGCCCTGGTCTGGGAGGATCCCACATGCCGCGGAGCGGCTGGGCCCGTGAGCTATGGCCGCTGAGCCTGCGCGTCCGGAGCCTGTGCTCCGCAACGCGAGAGGCCACAACAGTGAGAGGCCTGCGGACCACAGGAAAAAAAAAAAAAAAAAGAAAAAAATGTTGGAAAAAGTAGGGGTTTGGTTATCCAAATCATAATTCATCTTTATGATGGTATATAATTCAATCATTAAGTGATATTATATAATATTTATAATCATTGCTTTACGTTCACAGTTATATTGCTAAGTGATAATATTAGTGCACAAAATGGTACATATGATATGAATACAAAATTTGCCTGCCTTCTGAAATAAAAAAAGGAGAAGACAAGGTGTTCACTCAGGGTTTACAGTTTCTCTGTGGGAAGATGTTAGATTTGTACTGAGTTGATATCTAGCTGAAATTAAGAGCCAGCTGTAAGTTCACCGGCTTTTCTGATTAAACTTACAGAAAGCTAAGTAGGCAGAAAAATGAAAGGAGTCTTCTCTTTCAAGAATTTTCTCTAGCAGGGCAACTATTGTTCTTTGCTGTACTCATGGGATAACAGTTCTCAAATTTGAGTGTGTACTCGAATTTCCTGGAGGGCTTTTAGGCCTAGATTCCTGGGCACTCACTCCAGCATTTCTGATTTAGTAGGTGTTGGGCTGTGGCAGGAGGAGGGATCTGTTAATCTGCATTTCTAAGAAGTTCCCAGGTGATGCTAATGCTGCTGGTTCAGGGGTTATGCTTTGAGAACCACTGTATTAGTGAAACAATATGATCACACACACAAAAACTTGGTCTTTAGTAATAATGTTTAAGTGATTAACATGTAATTGGAATATATTCAGAGGTTGCTTTACTTTACTCTGATTGAAAGATACTGCCCATGCCTCATTTTTTTAGACATAAATTCGTTATGGCACTCACCACTCTAAAACTCCCCCTTGTCCTCTCTTTTCTGTACTTCTGATGCCCTCTATCTGTAACAGACAGATTCCAACAGATTGACAGGATTTACCTGAAGTGCAGTGTTAAGAAGGATTCTGATGTTGGGTTACCAGGTAAACTATAAGATGCCTTGTTAAATTTGGATTTCAGATAAACAACAGACACTTTTTGGTCTCAGTTTGCCTCATGCTATGTTTGGGATTGGCTTATACTAAAATATGATTTGCTGTTCATTTGAAATTCAAATTTAACTGGGTCTTCTGCACTTCGTTTATTAAATCTGGCTATCCTACTGATGGTGTACCAAGGTTAATGGGGAGTGTGAGGTGATCCATTTGTTATGTCTGCTGTTGGAATGGGAGTGGGGATTAATGGCTATACACAAAGAATTGAACAATCTTTGCATTGAAACTGGAATTCTCCATCAGACTTTCACTTATATTGAATTTGTGGAGCCTTCTTATCAGTTGAGGAACAAGGGAATATATTTTCTGTCATAATATATGTCATAATACGTTTCCTGTCAGCCACTTCTTACCGAAAACAATCTGATATTCATCACCTGGAATTCACATAGCATGGGATGTGAGAGAAGGGGAATGTTGGCAGAAGCTGCTGTGATAAGTGTTGCATCATTTTGTGATAATGGCACTTAACAGTGGAAGCCATCAACTGCTTTAAAATTAGGGCAGCTACGGCTCTGCCATCAAATGAATGTTTGTCACTAAACCAGTCTCAGTTTCAGCTGATTCCAAGAAGACTGCAGGATGCATTTGCACTTTAATCTATGGGTTTGACCAAATGGCTCTGGTACTTTACAGCCAGAATATCCTTATACCATCAGCTCCAAGTCAGTGTTTGAATAGATGCCCTATAATTTTCTCCATACTAAGTATTTTCTTACACAAAATTCTTTGTTCATATCCTGAAATAAAAACATAAGTCCGAGTGACATACTTGGAATAAAATGCTTCTTATCATTGAAAAACAGCTGCTAAGAACCATCAGTATAAATTTAGGTGACCTGGATCTCCAGTGAAGGAAATATTGTTTCCACTTTAATGTGGGAGAACACATGCTCCTTTCAGAAATGTTTATGTTTATTCTAAAGAAAAGTTTGTTGACTAAAATTTTGAAAATTGGTACAGTATGGACTTCTGCTTCCAAGATGATGAAGGAGACGTACTTTTTCCTGTTTCTCCTGCTGTGTACATGTCAAAATCCTAGGTATTTATAAACAAAGCAAACTGACGAAGGTTCTGAAAGGAGGGACAGACGAGGGATGTCAGGACCCAAGGACCAACGCAGTGTGAGCTCCTTGGGTTTTCCTTTTGCCTCATACATGTCTCAGACTTGAGACAGAAGGAGCTGACAACTTGAAAATACCATCGGGCACTGCAGAAAGAAACACCAACAAAAGTTTAGTGTCTCTAGTCAAAGGGCCAGGGAGAAGAGACAGAAGTAATGAGGCATCTGCCACCATCCGCACTGGGGCGGTATCGG
>NW_006769660.1:1932671-1956716 GCF_000442215.2 Lipotes vexillifer
GGAAGAGCCCTCGTGGAGGTTCAGGACTCTCAGCAATGCACAGCTAAATAAAATTGCTTCTCCCTCCCCCACCACCCGTGGCGGAGGCCACATGGAGAGCAGTAACCAGCAATGAGGACTCCTATCTATATTAGACACGTTGAGGCTGGCTGCAGAGCTCTAGGGAAGCAGGAAGAATAGACTTTAGGAGCCAAAACTTTGGACTAGTTGAGTTCCAGTCCAGTCTTTGCCACTCGCTACCTGTGTGGCTTTGGGAGAATCAGTTTCTCTGAGCATCAGTGGAGGTCTGTTGGGGAAGAAATCAAACAGTACATTGAACTAAACAAAAATGATAGAAAACAATATTATAATCTGTGGTATACAGCTAAAGCAGTGCTGAGAGGGGTATTACAGAATTAAATGCACACAATTAAAAAGAGGAAAAGGCTCAAATCTGTAATCTAAGGTCCTCCCTCAAGAACCTAGAAAAAGAAGAGAAAAATAAGTCCAGAGCAAACAGAGCAAGGGAATAATAAAGATAAACCCAGAAACCAATAAAATTGAAAACAGGAAAACAGTAGAGAAAAGTCAATAAAACAAAAATTTGGCTGTTTGAAAAGATCAATAAAGTTGACAAATCTGTGACACAGTTGACAAAAAAGAGAGAAGGCATAAATTATCAATATCAGAAATTAAACAGGAAATCACAACAGGCCTTTAGATGTTAAAACAGTAATAAAGGAATACTATATACAACTCTGCCCACATAAATTTAACAACTCAGATGAAATGAAAAATAACAATTACTTGAAAAACAAAATGCCACACTTGTACAATATGAAATAGGTCATTTGAATAACTTTATAACTATTAAGGGAATTTACTTGTTAAAAAATGCAGATGGGGACATTTTTAAAGTGGTGATACAAGGTGTCTTAGGATGGGTCAATAAATGAAAACAGACTACATGGAGTGAATAACTAAACTTCCGTTGATTGGTACTCTCTACTCCTAGGAGTCCTATCTAGTTTTAGAGAAATTTTCATGTAATTATGTCAGCATTCTTACAAAATGCTTTGATTTGCAATTTATTTTAAAGCATCCCCTCCAAAACTATCATTGTCAGAATACTAATGTCCTAATCCCATTTTCTGCACAAAGACAGACAATAAGAGTCTTCTAGAAGTGCCACTCTAGCAACAGACAATCTACAAAACATCATGGCATTGATGTTAGTGCTAACAGAGGTGGGCAAAAGGCAGAAATATTCAGTCCCCCTCTCTTTACAGAATTCCTGGGAACAAGAAGAATAATATTTAAGGACTCTTTCAAATGCCATTTAATGGAGAAATTATGTCATCCATTCCAGCTATATTTATTGAAAATAATATTATCTTTATAAAGGACTAACATTTATTGTTCATATACTTTGTGTTAGGCACTGTGTTTGGTACTTTACTTTTGATTTTGTTTAATTTCACAGTAACCCTATAAGATAGGGTTATATATAACCCTATAAGATATGATTGACTCCATTTTACAGTTGAGGAAATTTATGATTTTTAAAGATATCAGTGTCTAAAATAACCCTCCTGGCAAATAATAGAGCCAGAAGGTGAAGTAAGGGTTTCTAACTTCAACTTCTAAATTGCTTCCTACCTAGTGCCTGTTAATGTGCAGAAGCTTTTACCAGGCATGCAAGTAACAGCTCCCAAATCGAATGGTTACCAGAATTCCTGGGGTGCTTGTAAGGCATACAGATTCCCTGAAGGCACCTTGAGAGTTCTGATCCATAGGTCTGGAATGGACTCTCAGAGCAAAGTATCTTCAGCAAGCATCCTAGGAGTTTCTGATTAGCCAATTCAGAATAACTTCCAGGATGTAAAGGGATATATAAAAGGACTCTAACCTCTAGGTAATTTGATTGTTGCAAAGAATCTAAGCCGCTGATGATGGGAATATGCATTCTGAATATATCTCCTTCTATAATTCCAAACAGTAGACTTTATAAATTGTTGATCAGTCAGGAGAACAAAGGCATTTATTTGGATAATTATTACTTGTGTTTTTCAAGATGAGACAAAAGCACAAAATTGTTTCCAATTAGTATTCACATAAACCTTTGTACACATTTTAAACTCCAAAATATACAAATTCTCTGTGTAAATTTTAAGTTACTTAAACATGTTAAATAGCCATATATGATACCATCATTACTGTCATATAATCCCAATAGCAAATGTTCTCATAGGATTTAGTGGAAAGGGTTCCGGTTTTATGGTTTTCTTCTATGTCTTTATTCATCTGTTTTTTATTTTACTCGATGTCATCTGTATCCATCTGCTCTGGATTTCCTGAGGCAATCTTGTTATCTCTATGAGGATATTTACTATGAAAATAATACTTAATACTTATTCAAAGTTCTTAGACCAGTCACTTGTTTTAAGCACTTTAAATATATTAATTCACTTGATCCTCAAAATATCTCTACAAGGTTATCTCTACAGGTTAGGGATCCTGTTATTATGATCCCCATTTTACACGTAAGGGAACTGAGGCAGAGTGACTAAGCGTATACCAGTGATCTTTGCTGCATTTAAAAAGTTGCAGTATCCGCATGTGCAAGAAAAATAATGAAATATCCTTTTTCCACCTGGGAACAATAATTTTCTAGGTTCTTCAGCACTGGAGTCCAGCCGAGGAAATTATTTGTTTACTGAGCTGCAGTGTAACTCCCTGGAATATAGCTCCCATAAAGAAGTGGCTCAACATTCTACATTATGTACTTATTAACGTGGGCATTGTGCAAGGGTTTGTTTTCATGGGAAAGAGGCAACTACAGTGAAATTAAGCCAAATTAGCAACACTCATAAAATCAAGAAATTCTCAGTAGAATTCTCATCAAGGTATTTACGCACGATGAATTGTATTATTTTCTTTGTGGAATTTTATGTATGATAAGTATGCATAGAGACATGGGATGTGTAGATGGTAATTATTACTGTGGCTAACATTTATAGAGCAATTACTATCTGCTTGGCACTGTGCAAATGTTTTTCGTGGATTATTCCAATTAATCCTGGCACATATCTTGATAAGTAGTTTCTTTATTCCAATTTTACAGATAAAAACAATTCTAGAGATATAATTAACATGCCTAAGGTCTAATGAAAGAATTGGTGTTTGAATGTAGATGTCTAACTACAGAGACTGCCTTCTTTTTTTTTTTTTTTTTTGCGGTCCACGGGCCTCTCCCTGTTGTGGCCTCTCCCGCTGCGGAGCACAGACTCCGGACGCGCAGGCTCAGCGGCCATGGCTCACGGGCCCAGCTGCTCCGCAGCATGTGGGATCCTCCCGGACTGGGGCATGAACCCATGTCACCCGCATCGGCAGGCAGACTCTCAACCACTGCGCCACCAGGGAAGCCCCGAGCCTGCCTTCTTTATCACCAAACTCAGACTGAAACCCAGGTCCACAGATGGACCCAAATATTGAATATTGGCCATTGGTGGGTAACTACCTTCCCCCTTCCCCAAAGAAATCGCCTACACAACTACAGGAAATGGAAATTTGTCTTTATACTAGTTTAGGTGAAAACATAATAGATGGACTTTTTAATTGACCACAGTTAGAACTGTAACATTTTAAAAAGCTCATATAATTTTAAGCAGTGCTGATATTTGGATTTAATTCACAAAACAGTTTTAAGCACCCACCAAATGTCCAGCACTATGCTTGGTGTTAGATTTACAGAATTTTATAAGATGAGGTTGCAGATCTAGGGAACTTAAGAGTTCCACAAGGCTGAGAGGGTTTGTCTGAGACTTGGACACCAGATGGTGTGTCCTATAAGCGCAGAATCAACAAGTGCTGTGAGTCCAGGATGAGAATCATTAGTTCTGCTGCATTGGAAATGAACCTAGGATGTTTTCACAGTGGAGATAGTATTCAGAGTGGAGTTTTAGAGCTGGGTGGATAGAATTTCACCAGATTGACAAACATGTGGAGGAAGAAATGTGTGGTATAATTGGGGATGGTTTGTGCGATGATGTGGTGAGGGGGGCAGTGAGGCTAAGGAGGGCAGACTGGGCTCTCCGGATTATAAAGGAACCAGAGTGCCTTCCCAAAGAGTTTGGATTTTATTCTGTAGGCAGAAAAAATTGTTGTAATCAGGGAGTTATCACGTTTAGGTGTGTGTGTCAGATATGATTAGGGCAGTAGCAATGGAGCCAGAAGGGAACAGCTGTGGAGCCGAGGTGGTAGACCTTTGTCCAAGGCACTGAGCACAGAAGGAGAAGGAACAGGTTTGGGGAAAATTAGTTTGCTTTTATATTATGGAATTTGAGGTGCATGCAGGCCACCCAGGTGAGAGATGTTTGATTGGCAGTAGGAAGTGCACGTGATAGGCTGGAACCAGAGGAGAGCCCCTGAGCCATGCCTGGGAGTTGCACGTCCAGATGCCTGGGAAGCAGCATCCCAGTGCTGCTTTGTGCTGCTTAGATTGCAGCTGGATTAAATATTCAGTTCTACTTGTCACCTTTAGAAGGAAACCTGGAAGATCCCCCAAAGGCAGCTAGCTGATGAAGAATCTGGATTCTACCTTACCTGAGATACCCTTAGTCTGGAAAAGAGAATGCAAAGAGGGAATGATAAATTTCTTTAACTGTTAGCAGGGTTTCGGGAGACAGATATTTAGGTAAAGAAATGCAGCTCAAAGTCAGTGATTCCCTCTCACTAAAAGACAGCACAGGGAGCGGAGGCAAGTCAGCTGCCTGGGCTTTCTGCAGTTGAGCAAGAGTGAAAGAAAAACTATTACAATTGGGTATGGGGAAGGCAGCTGCCACCAGAGGGCAGCCACACTTTGAGAACCCCAGCCGGCCAGACCAAGCAGCTGTACCTGAGGGTTTTGTCGGGGAAATGCACAGTGTGGTGGCAGATCACCAACACGTGGGTGGGTAGGAGGGTAAGTCAGAATTTAGAGCCTGCAGGTTCCCAGGGTAGCAGGTAATTTGATTCATTTACCTGGCCATTCAGATTTAACCGCTTAATTTCTCTAAATAGGCTTTTGAATTTCCTTTCTCTTGTAAGGGAAGTTTCCCACTCTTTCCAGAACACTGTACACTCAGACTAGATTGAGGTAGTAGCTTCCTTTGTATCTGAAGAGGCTGCTGTGATCTCAGTCACAGACAGCTTATGAGTATTGAGAAAATATTAAACAGTAATGGTGGAGCCTGAAAGATTGATACAGACTCTACCAGTGCAGAGATATTTGTGGATTTTAGTAGTAGCTACTCTTTCTGAAGTGTGACAAGAGATAACAGGGGTTTAACTCTTTAAATCACACTTTGACAATGCTGCAAACTGTCTGATGCTATTTTGTTTAACAAATGAGCAAACCAAACCTCAGAGAGACTATCTACCAGCTCCAAGGTATCGCAACCAGAAAATAGCAGAACTGAGGCTTGAGCCCAGATGCGTTTTGCTCTAAAGGCCCTGTTTTTTTTGTTCTGCACAAGGTCTTTATTCTGTTGTCAATACTTCTTCCAAGAACATCATGGACAAGGCAGGAAGGAGATATGAAAATGCATCCAGGAAGGCATTTGGGATGTCCTGATGTTCTCCAGCTTTGACCCCAGAGCAATGAAAACTTTCTCTGCAGGGAGATAGTGGCAACTCTCTGACCTTTAACAGAAGGAATTTGTGCTATGACTGATATTCAGGTGCTGCCATAGTTCATCTTAATCTGCTTGGCAATTAAACCACGTATTTTCCCATGCAATTAAACCGCTTTGCATGTGATTTTTTTTTTTTGGCGGTACGCGGGCCCCTCACTGTTGTGGCCTCTCCCATTGCGGAGCACAGGCTCCGGACGCGCAGGCTCAGCGGCCATGGCTCACGGGCCCAGCCGCTCCGCGGCATGTGGGATCCTCCTGGACCGGGGCACGAACCCTCGGCAGCATCGGCAGGCGGACTCTCAACCACTGCGCCACCAGCGAAGCCCTGCATGTGATTTTTAATAAACCATGTCATCAACAGTGAGGGGAGGAAGGAGCTCTCTGGACATCAGGACTAACAGCTAAGTTCCTATGGAGGAGAAAATAGATTAAATCCTCTTCTCAGGAGAAAAGATGGAGCAGAATCTATCCTCTGCCCTCAACTGGCTTGATGACCTGCACCCCACACTACTCAGGGGAATTTGGGAGGGAAACAGGCAAAGCTTATGGCCCTTTGACGGCTTGAGAGGGAGCATTGCACTGGAGTCAGGAGATGCCACTGGAGCTCCTCATTTTTCAATTTGGAAGCTACTCTTTCGTAGTAATATTAATGATCCCAGTCATAACAGACACCATATCAAAGTTAAATGTAAAGAACATATCCTTTCTACAGTATTGAACTAATGTTAAAGGTGTGATGCTCTCAGTTGAAAACAACCATTTTAAACAGCAGTAATAACAAGAAAATAAGCATGTTTTGAGATTCTTCCTTTCCACCCTGTCGAGCACCCCTGCTTGGTGCTGTTTCGGTTACATGAGCACAATGGCATATGCAGCTCTTCACTTAGCATAAATGTTTTGGAAGCTGGCGTTGCTAAGCTATGGCCAATTTCAAATGCAAAAATCTACTTCCCCTGGAAAACATGCTTGCTACAACCTTCATGCCACCTTCGACTATTTGTGTAGTTCCTAAGTGGAAAATGTTTGGTTGATGCAAAGCTGAAAGAAAAGGAAAACGGAACAAATATCCAAAAGCACGTTGCTATGTCTTCTTTCTGTACCTTCAAACAATCACACATTTACTCATAAGAGATGCTGAGCAAGGTCATCAGATCTAGAGGACACTATATTTTTTGAGTTGATTTATTGATCATATTTTCCTTCACAGAGACTGCATTTTTGAAAAGTAGGAAGTTACGTATTTTTTATTTAAACTCCATGTACATGGCTATGATTTATTTGTATTTTATTAATTAGTTTACACATAAGAGTTGTGTACTGAGTGTCACTTCTATGTCAGGCACAGTGGTGGCCAACAGATTCTGGTTAGAATCCACTTAGAGTCTTAAGCCCTAGCATATTGCGGTTTTATTGTTCACAATTAGGAGAATTTTATGGTACTTTTCTTAGACTCTTTCTTTTGATGCATTGTATTCATTTCCTATTGCTGCTGTAACAAATTTCAACAAATTTTATGACTTATAACAACGCAAACCTATTATCTCACAGTCCTCCCAATTAGAGTTACTGAAATCCAGGTGTCAGCAAGGATGTGTTCCTCCTTTCCGCACTACCCAGACAGGGGTCCATACAGCGTTGTTCTAGACTCCCATCCTAACTTAAAGGGAAACTTTCACGACGTCCGGAGCCCTTGATGTCCTGCAAGTGAAGGAGGAGGATGTCCTCAAATTCCTTGCAGCAGGAACCCACTTAGGTGGCACCAACTTTGACTTCCAAATGGAACAGTACATCTACAACAGGAAAAGTGATGGCATCTACATCATAAATCTGAAGAGAACCTGGGGGAAGCTTCTGTTGGCAGCTCGTGCCATTGAATTCCCAGCTGATGTCAGTGTCGTATCCTCCAGGAATACTAGCCGGCAAGCTGTACTGCAGTTTGCTGCTGCCACTAGAGCCACTCCTATTGCTGGCCATTTCACTCCTGGAACCTTCACTAACCAGATCCAGGCAGCCTTCCGGGAGCCAAAACTTCTGGTGGTTACTGATCCCAGGGCTGACCACCAGCCTCTCACAGAGGCCTCTTACGTTAACCTGCCTACCGTCACTCTGTGTAACACAGACACTCCGCTGCGCTATGTGGATGTTGCCATCCTGTGCAACAGCAAGGGAGCTCACTCAGTGGGTCTGATGTGGTGGATGCTCGCCTGGGAAGTTCTGCACATGCTTGGGACCATCTCCTGTGAACACCCTTGGGAGGTCATGCCTGATCTCTACTCCTACAGAGATCCTGAAGAGATGGAAAAGGAATAACAGGCAGCAGCTGGGAAAGCTGTGGCCAAGGAGGAATTTCAGGGTGAATGGACCGCTCCTGAGCTCACTGCTACTCATCCTAAGGTGGCGGACTGGTCCCAAGGTGTGCAGGTGCCCTCTGTGCCTACTCAGCAGTTCCCCACTGAAGACTGGTCTGCAGCTCCCACTGCTCAGGCCACTGACTGGGTAGGACCAACCACTGAGTCATCTTAAGCTGTTCTTCCACAAACTCTTCAAATGGAAATAGGTTGACTGAAAACAGTTTCTTAAAAAAAAAAAAAAAGAATGTTTCCTTCTAGAGGTTCTAGGAGAGAATCAAGTCCTTGCATTCTCTTTGCTGATGGTCCCTTCCCTCATTTTCAAATCCAACAGGGTAGCATCTTCAAATCTCTCTATTTCTCTCCTCTCTCTCTCTCTCCCTCCCCCCACACACCTCTGCCTCCGTCTTCACATCTTCTCTGATTCTCTTGCTTCCCTCTTATAGGCAGCCTTATGATTACATTGGGTCCACCCAGATAATCCAGGGTAATAATTTTGCCAAATCACATTTGCAGTCTCTTGAGCATGTAAGGCAACATCTACACAGGTTCTGAGGATTATGATATAGACTTCTATGTGTGTGTGTGGTGTTCGGCGGGGGGGGGGGGGGGGTTTTCCCCCCCGTTATCCCACCTACCACATTCTCATATTAAACTCATCTCCTAGTTAAAATTCCTCTGCTTACATTGTTCTGTGTACTTTAAAAAATGAAGTGTTTTTGAAACATTTTCCCAAAAAATGACATGAAGAAATTTACACCCTTTTTGGGTCTTCACATAGCATGTAGCACCAATCCTCTGGATGCCAGGGCAGATCTCCTAGGAAGTGAATTTCTAAGTGTTGCAGAAGGAAACTGTTCCCTGAGTCTAAATTTTTTTAGCACAGCACCCCCAAAAGTTCAGTTTCTCTAGCTAAAGGTAAAAGCTCTCTGAGTTCTACTGGATGGTACTCTGGGGAATATTTTTGTGTGCTGAACACAATTAAAATTATAATTCTTTTATTGCATTTATGCATATTAAAATAGAATATCAACTTAATATTTTGGCTCTTAATAAGTTTTCCCCAAAAGGAGATCATTACTCACAGTTCACACAGTGTGAAAGCCATGAATGTGTGCCTTGGTAGCCTGAGATTTACTGTGACTCTATTTCTGTACTGAATACAAATTCATTTAAAAATATATTCATTCCCCTATTCTCCCTGCATTGAGGTTTATGGATGAATGAATGGCGGATTAGCAGTTCTAAGAATGCTGGGACAGGGTCATAAGGACTTATGCCTGCTGGAAAGATCCTTTGGGGCAAGAGAGGTCTATTAGCCCATTCCATGTTTCCCAAGCTGAGGGAGAAGCCAGAGGGCCACATTCTGAGCTGAGAGGTTTTGAAACTTTGCTTTACTTGGCCCTACAAAGCGTAAGCTTTCTGATATTTCTCTCTCTTAAGCTATTTAATGAGGAGGAAGAGAGACATTTTTCCCAGTGTTGAGTGGAAAGGAAGAGTAGGTGAGAAGGCATGGCTGGAGGATTTCTAAACCCACAACTACACCCCAGTTTACTCCAAAGATGGAGACACTATAGCATGAACAGCTGAAGTAGGATTTTGCTCTTCATTGAAGGTATTTTCTGCAAAGTTTTGGAAGAGTTATGAACTGGTGGGAAGAAACCACATATATAGGCCTTGATACACACACACACATATTTAGATTAATAAGTTCGTGTTTTAATTAGCCAATGATACAGTGCCATATTATGAATAAACTGGCCATCAAGGATGAAGGAATGGTGTGAGGAAGGGGTTTCCTGGGCCTCAGAGACTCTGATAGGAGTCCAAAGCTGTTGATACTAGTGTTTGTGCAAGAAACGGTTTCATGAGATCAAGAGAACTCAACTCTTGCTGTGGGGTAGTCCTATAAGCTTATATTATCATTCAGGAAGAATATACCTTACATTTGACAGAAGGTTTTCAAACATCAGGACATCCGTGTTCTTGATCCAAATTTAGTGTCAGCAAAGATTGCATCATCGCCTCTCACTGGCAGTTGTTGCTTTACTTTATGATACTTTTTATATTAGTTATCCTTTGGGGGCAACATGATGAACTTCAGATCTTTTATTGGCTTAGTGTTTTTTTTTTTTAATATTTATTTATTTAGGCTGCTCCTGGTCTTAGTTGTGGCATGTGGGATCTTTGTTGCTGCATGCAGGATCTTTAGTTGTGGCATGTGAACTCTTAGTTGTGGCATGTGGACTTCTTAGTTGAGGCATGTGGACTCCTTGTTGCAGCATGCAGACTTCTTAGTTGCAGCATGCGGACTCTTACTTGTGGCATGCATGTAGGATCTAGTTCCCCAATCAGGGATCAAACCCGGGCCCCCTGCATTGGGAGTGTGAAGTCTTACCCACTGGACCACCAGGGAAGTCCCTCAGTGTTTCTTCATTTTTTTTTTTTAATAGATCTTTATTGGAGTATGATTGCTTCACAGTACTGTGTTAGTTTCTGTTGTACACCAAAGTGCATACATATATCCCCATATCCACTCCCTCTTGAGCCTCCCTCCCACCCTCCCTATCCCACCCCTCTAGGTCGTTGCAAAGTACTGAGCTGATCGTGATCACCCTGTGCTATGCAGCTGCTTCCCACTAGCTAGCTATTTTACGTTTGGTAGTGTATATATGTCCATGCCACTCTCTCACTTCGTCCCAGCTTCCCCCTCCCCCACCACGTCCTCAAGTCCATTCTCTATGTCTATGTCTTTATTCCTGCCCTGCCACTAGGTTCATCAGTACCATTTTTAAATTTTAGATTCCATATATATGCGCCAGCATATGGTATTTGTTTTTCTCTTTCTTACTTCACTTGGTATGACAGACTCTAGGTCCATCCACCTCACTACAGATAACTCAACTTCGTTCCTTTTTATGGCTGAGTAATATTCCATTGTATACATGTGCCACATCTTCTTTACCCATTCATCCGATGATGGACACTTAGGTTGCTTCCATGTTCTGGCTATTGTAAATAGAGCTGCAATGAACATTGTGGTACATGACTCATTTTGAACTATGGTTTTCTCAGGGTATATGCCCAGTAGTGGGATTGCTGGGTCATATGGTAGTTCTATTTTTAGTTTTTTAAGGAACCTCCATACTGTTCTCCATAGTGGCTGTATCAATTCACATTCCCACCAGCAGTGCAAGAGTGTTCCCTTTTCTCCACACCCTCTCCAGCATTTATTGTTTCTAGATTTTTTGATAATGGCCATTCTGACTGGTGTGAGGTGATACCTCACTGTGGTTTTGATGTGCATTTCTCTAATATTCAGTGGTGTTGAGCATCTTTTCATGTGTTTGTTGGCCATCTGTATGTCTTCTTTGGTGAAATGTCTATTTAGGTCTTCCACCCATTTCTTAATTGGATTGTTTGTTTTTTTGATATTCAGCTCGATGAACTATTTGTATATTTTGGAGATTAATCCTTTGTCTACTGTTTCATTTGCAAATGTATTCTCCCATTCGGAGGGTTGTCTTTTCCTCTTGTTTATGGCTTCCTTTGCTGTGCAAAAAGCTTTTAAATTTAATTAGGTCCCATTTGTTTATTTTTGTTTTTATTTTCATTACTCTAGGGGGTGGGTCAAAAAAGATCTTGCTGTGGTTTATGTCGAAGAGTGTTTTTCCTATGTTTTCCTGTAAGAGTTTTATAGTGTCTGGTGTTACATTTAGGTCTTTAATCCATTTGAGTTTATTGTTGTGTATGGTGGTAGGGAGTGTTCTAATTTCATTCTTTTACATGTACCTGTCCAGTTTTCCCAGCACCACTTATTGAAGAGGCTGTCTTTTCTCCATTGTATGTTCTTTCCTCTTTTGTTGTAAATTAGGTGATCAATGTGCATGGGTCTATCTCTGGGTACTCTATCCTATACCATTGATCTATGCCAGTACCATACTGTCTTGATTACTGTAGCTTTGTAGTATACTCTCAAGTCAGGGAGTCTCATTCCTCCAGCTCAATTTTTCTTTCTCAAGGTTGCTTTGGCTATTTGGGGTCTTTTGTGTTTCCATGAGAATTGTAAAACTTTTTGTTCTAAATCTGTGAAGAATGCCATTGGTAGTTTGATAGGGATTGCGTTGAATCTGTAGATTGCTTTGGGTAGTATAATCATTTTCACAATGTTGATTCTTCCAATCCAAGAGCATGGTATATTTCTCCATCTGTTTATGTCATCTTTGATTTCTTTCATCAGTGTTTTATAGTTTTCTGAGTACAAGTCTTTTGCCTCCTTAGTTCGGTTTATTTCTAGGTATTTTATTCTTTTTGTTGTGATGGTAAATGGGAGTGTTTCCTTAATTTCTTTCTGATTTTTTGTTGTTAGTGTATAAGACTGCCAGAGATTTCTGTGCATTAATTTTGTATCCTGCAACCTTACCAAATTCATTGATTAGTGCTAGTAGTTTTCTTGTGGCATCTTTAGGATTTTCTATATATATTATCATGTCGTCTGCAAACAGTGACAGTTTTATTTCTTCTTTTACAATTTGTATTCCTTTTATTTCTTTTTCTTCTATGATTGCTGTGGCTAGAACTTCCAAAACTATGTTGAATAATAGTGGCAAGAGTGGACATCCTTGTCTTATTCCTGATCTTGCAGGAAATGCTTTCAGTTGTTCATCATTGAGTATGATGTTTGCTGTGGGTTTATCATATATGGCCTTTATTATATTGAGGTAGGTTCCCTCTATGCCCACTTTCTAGAGAGATTTTATTATAAATGGGTGTTGAATTTTGTCAAAAGCTTTTTCTGCACCTACTGAGATTATCATATTGTTTTTATTCCATCATTTGTTAATATGGTGTATCACATTGATTGATTTGCGTATATTGAAGAATCCTTACAACTCTGGGAAAAATCCCACTTGATCATGTTGTATGATCCTTTTAATATCTTGTTGGATTCTGTTTGCTAGTATTTTGTTTAGGATTTTTGCATCTATTTTCATCTGTAATATTGGTCTATAATTTTCCTTTTTTGTGATATCTTTTTCTGGTTTTGGTATCAGGGTGATTGTCACTTTGCAGAATGAATTTGGGAATGTTACTCCCTCTGCAGTTTTTTGGAAGAGTTTGAGAAGGATGGGTGTTAGCTCTTCTCTAAATGTTTGGTAGAATTCACCTGTGAAGCCATGTGGTCCTGGACTTCTGTTTGTTGGAAGATTTTTAATTACAGTTTCAATTTCATTACTTGTGATAGGTCTGTTTATTTTTTCTAATTCTTCCTGGTTCAGTCTTGGAAAATTGGACCTTTCCAAGAATTTATCAACTTCTTGGTGTTGTCCATTTTATTGGCATATGTTTATTTGTAGTAGTCTCTTATATTCCTTTGTATTGCTGTGGTGTCAGTTGTAGTTTCTCCTTTTTCATTTCTAATTTTATTGATTTGCATCCTCTCCCTTTTTTTTCCTTGATGAGTCTGGCTAAGGGTTTATCAATTTTGTTTATCTTCTGAGTCTGGCTAAGGGTTTATCAATTTTGTTTATCTTCTCAAAGAACCAACGTTTAGTTTTATTGATCTTTTCTATTGTTTTCTTTGTTTCTATTTCATTTATTTCTGCTCTGATATTTATGACTTTTTTCCTTCTACTGACTTTGAGTTTTCTTTGTTCTTCATTCTCTAGTTGCTTTAGGTATAGGGTTAGATTGTTTATTTGAGATTTTTCTTGTTTCTTGAAGTGAGATTGAATTTCTATAAACTTGCCTCTTAGAACTGCTTTTGCTGCCTCCCATAGGTTTTGGGTTGTCGAGTTTTTGTTGTCATTTGTTTCTATGTATTTTTTAATTTCTTCTTTGATTTCTTCAGTGATTTCTTGGTTATTTAGTAGTGTCCTGTTAGCCTCCATGTATTTATATTTTTTTCAGTTTTTTTCCCGTAATTGATTTCCAGTCTCATAGCATCATAGTCAGAAAAGATACTTGATACGATTTCAGTTTTCTTAAATTTTCTGATGCTTGAGTTGTGACCCAAAATGTGATCTATCCTGGAGAATGTTCCATGTGCACTTGAGAAGAAAGTGTATTCTGCAACTTTCAGATGGAATGTTCTATGAATATCAATTAAATCTGTCTGGTCTATTATAAAGCTTGTGTTTCCTTTTATTTTCTGTTGCGATGGTCTGTCCTTTGGTGTAAGTGGGGTGTTAATGTCTCCTACTATTATTGTGTTACTGTTGATTTCCCCTTTCATGGTTGTTAGTATTTGCTTTATGGATTGAGGTGCTTCTACATTGGGTGCATAAACATTTATAATTGTTATGTCTTCTTCTCAGATTGATCCCTTGATCATTATGTAGTATCCTTCCTTATCTCTTGTAACACTATTTTAAAGTCTATTTTATCTGATACAAGTATTGCTATTCCAGCTTTCTTTTGATTTCCATTTGCATGGAATATCATTTTCCATCCCTTCTCTTTCAGTCTGTATGTGTCCCTAGGTCTGGAGTGGGTCTCTTGTAGACAGCATATATACGGGTCTTGTTTTTGTATCCATTCAGCCTGTCCGTGTCTTTTGGTTGGGGCATTTAATTAATTTATATTTAAGGTTATTATCGATATGTATGTGCCTATTACCATGTTCTTAATTGTTTTGGGGTTGTTTTTGTGGGTCTTTTTCTTCTCTTGTGTTTCCCGCCTGGAGAAGTTTCTTTAGCATTTGTTGTAAAGATGGTTTGGTGGTGCTGAATTTTTTTAGCCTTTGCTTGTTTGAAAAGCTTTTGATTTCTCCGTTGAATCTGAATGAGATCCTTGCTGGGTGGAGTAATCTTGGTTGTAGGTTTTTCTCTTTCATCACTTTAAGTATATCCTGCCACTCCCTTCTGGCCTGCAGAGTTTCTGCTGAAAAATCAGCTGATAACCTTATGGGGATTCCTTTGTATGTTATTTTTGTTTTTCCCTTGCTGCTTTTAAATTTTTTTCTTTGAATTTAATTTTTGTTAGTTTGATTAATATGTGTGTTGGTGTGTTTCTCCTAGGGTTTATCCTGTATGTGACTCTCTGTGCTTCCTGGACTTGTGTGACTATTTCCTTTCCCATGTTAGGGAATTTTTCCACTGTAATGTCTTCAAATATTTTCTCAGACCCTTTCTTTTTCTCTTCTGAGACCACTATAATTCGAATGTTGGTGCATTTAGTGTTGTCCCAGACGTCTCTGAGATTGTCTTCAATTCTTTTCATTCTTTTTCTTTATTCTGCTCCTCAGCAGTTATTTCCACCATTTTGTCTTCAAGCTCACTTATTCGTTCTTCTGCCTCAGTTATTCTGTTACCGATTCCTTCTAGTGTAATTTTCATTTCACTTATTCTGTTGTTCATCTCTGTTTGCTCTTTAGTTCTTCTAGATCTTTGTTAAATATTTCTTGTATTTTCTCAATCCGTGCCTCCATTCTATTTCCAAAATTCTGGATCATCTTTACTATCATTACTCTGATTTTTTTTTTCAGATAGATTGCCTATTTCCCCTTCATTTATTTGGTCTTATAGGATTTTACCTTGCTCCTTCATCTGTGACATAGTTATTGCCATCTCATTTGTCTTTTTTTGGATGAGTGGGATTGTTTTCCTATCTTACTGGTTGTTTGGCCTGAAGTTTCCAACACTGGAGCTTGTTGGCTCTTGGGTAGAGCTGGGTCTTGGTGCCAAGTTGAGGACCTCTGTGAGACCTCACTCCGTTGAATATTCCCTGGGGTCTGAGGTTCTCTGTTAGTCCAGTTGTTCAGATTTGGAGCTCTCACTGCAGGATCTTTGGCCTGACCCCCGGCTTGTGATCCAAGATCCTGTAAGCCACGTGGGGTGGCAAAAAAAAATTTTTAAAAAGGAAGAATAACAAAGTAACAAATAAAATTAGTCTAGGAGACTAACAGATATGTTAGAAAGAATATAAAAATAAAAATATAGATGAAACAACAACTGGAAGGTAAAACAGAACACAATAGTAAAAAAGAGGAGGAAAAAAAAAAGGTGGAAAAGGCCTTGGCTGTGGAGGGTGGGGCTTAAGCAGGGATGGGGCTTGGGCAGTGGGCAGGCCTTATGCTTAGCACTCACAGGGCTGGAAAAGGCCCTGGGAGTTGTGGGGCGTGGGGCTTAGGCTCAACAGAACTGAAGGGTCCCAGGCATGCCTCCTGCCTCTGGTCTCAGAGGGCAGGGGACCCCACCTAGGAGCCCAGCAGGCTTCCCAGGCTGAGTGGGCAGGGTAAACATCCTCCGCCCCTCTACTGCTCCTCTGGTCCTGGAGGGCCCCTCCCACCTGCCTCTCCTGTTCTCCCCCTGGTCTCCCTCCTATGCCCCCACGACCAAGTTGCCCGGGGTGAGGGGCTCTGAGGGTGTGGGACCCAGCCCAATTGGGCGGGGGAAATACTGAGTGTGCTCCCCCTTGATCTGAGCCCCAGAGGGTCCCTTCATGTGTGTGAACCCCTCCCCCACTCTCAGCCACCCCTCAGGGGTGCTGGTCCTGTCTGGCCTCCACTTCTCCTCCCCCCACATCTTACCAGTTAGCTTGGGGGGTTCCTCCTGTCTCCTTGGGCATTGAGGTCTCCCACCAGCATCTGGCTGTTACCCTAGTTGTGGGGAGACACGAACCCCACATCTTCCCACAGTGCTGTCTTGACTCCTCAGATGTCCCTCAGTGTTTCTAATTGACAGCAATCTTTGTTTCTCTTTTGATGCTCACATTGCCATAGTTTGAGAAGTAGGAGCCCCATCAAGTCCGTTCTTGTAGTCATTTTCATACATCTTTAAAAGTTAACCTTGCTTTCTAATATCAGCAAACTATTCCAAGACAGTCTTGAGTTCTCCTGCCCTGAACGTGGACTCAGTGGCTCTCTAAAGTGCCCTGATTATCTTTGGTGGAGAATAATGTTAAAGACCAGACTCTGTATACTAGTGCTGCAGACTATATTGTTTCACAGGAGAACTGGCAGTAGATCCGAGTGACAAAAGAAAAGGGGCAGTTTACATCAGTGAAATAATTAGAAGAATCTCCAGTTCCACAAAAAGTTCATTATTTCAATTTTGGTCTTTTACTAAGGTTATTTTTCCCTTTCTCTGGTATGAGAGCTTCCTCATCTAAAATCCCCCCTCTCTTTTTATACCAACTTTAACAATAGTTTATAACTCTATTTTGATAGTCATAGTTTGATATAACAATTACACATTATCATACCAAACTATATGTATTTAAAGTGAAGATTTGACCCCAGATTTAGAACTCTCAGTTTTCCTTTTCACTCTTTTTTTTTTTTTTTTTTTTTTTTTGTGGTATGTGGGCCTCTCACTGTTGTGGCCTCTCCAATTGCAGAGCACAGGCTCTGGATGCACAGGCTCAGCGGCCATGGCTCACGGGCCCAGCCGCTCCGCAGCATGTGGGATCTTCCCGGACCGGGGCACGAACCCGTGTCCCCTGCATCGGCAGGCAGACTCTCAACCACTGCGCCACCAGGGAAGCCCTCCTTTTCACTCTTGGTCCAAGCATCTTGAATGGATGCAGGTCAAAGTCATCTAACATTAACCTCACCAAATTTCTAAAAAAGGAAAAAAAAAAAAAAAAAAGAACTTCTAATTTCCTTCTGGAGCAACATTTACAAAATAAATAATTCAGAATACACTGAGATATAGGATCCACATAAAATTATGTATAATTGTTGAAGGATAATAATAAAGGGTATAATGTAGGCAAATATAATCTTTTGTAGTTCTATTTGTTTCACTTTTAGTACTCTATAAGAACTATTTTTTTATTTCTCTTATAATGTTTTTTTTAAAATTTAGTTTATTATTTTATTTTTGGCTGAACTGGGTCTTTGTTGCTGCATGCAGGCTTTCTCTAGTTGCAGTGAGCGGAGGCTGCTCTTCATTGCGGTGCGCGGGCTTCTCATTGCGGTGGCTTCTTGTTGTAGAGCAGGGTCTCCAGGCACACGGGCTTCAGCAGTTGTGGCACATGGGCTCAGTAGTTGTGGCACATAGGCTTAGTTGCTCCGTGGCATGTGGGATCTTCCCGGACCAGGGCTCAAACCCGTATCTCCTGCATTGGCAGGCAGATTCTTAACCACTGAGCCACAAGGGAAGCCCAATTTCTCTTAAAATGTTTGTATAATGTTTATTTCTGCTTTTAAAAAGACATTCAGATAAATGTAGATATTCATTATTTCAATATTCTAATGAGTTAACTTTCCCAAATCTAATTATACTAGCAGAATAAACAAATGATAAAAAAATTATCAAGCATTTTAACCAAAAATTTTATGTGCAACAGCTTGTTAAGGGCTTTTTAACTGCTTAGACACACGTGTACATGCACATCCTCACACAGAAGCAATGTATATCTCACATCGGCACATCTAGATTGCAACATACTTCACATGTATTTTTATGTTTTCATTACACTTACATATTTCTTTATTGCAAGTTAGGAAGTGGTCTACTTGAGGTCCAGTAATTTCCCTCATGTATGTTTCATTTTCACCAAAATACAAATGGGCCAACCAGACTTCCAACTTGCTGCTTATGATTGTATTGATGCCTGTTCCTATGTTTGTGTATTTCCACTGTTCTACCTTATTCCATTGTTTGACTGTATTGCAATTTCTGTGTTCTACTAATGAGCACTTATGCAGTTCTCCATTTTTCTACTATAGACACTGCTGCAATGACCATTCTAATACTTGACTCCTGAGACAAAACACATAAAAGTTTATCTAGATTATATTCTTAGGCCTTATGATATATTTATTTTCAAATTTACTAGAAAATCTCAAATTGCTTTCTAAAGTAGTTGTACCACTTTGCAAGTTTATTTAAACACTATCATTGTGGTTTTAATTTTCATTTTCCTGACTGCCAGTGAGCTTGAGTAGCATTTCAAATAATTTTTGTTTTTTGCCTGTCATATTTCCTACTTTGTGAAATACCTGTTGGCACTTGTTGCCAATTTTTCTATTGGGTTATCTGTCCTTTTTTATTTATTTATTTATTTTATTTTATTTTTTTATTTATTTTTTTTTGCGGTACGCGGGCCTCTCACTGTTGTGGCCTCTCCCGTGGTGGAGCACAGGCTCCGGACGCGCAGGCTCAGTGGCCATGGCTCACGGGCCCAGCCGCTCCGCGGCATGTGGGATCTTCCCGGACCGGGGCACGAACCTGTGTCCCCTGCATCGGCAGGCGGACTCTCAACCACTGCGCCACCAGGGAAGCCCTGTCCTTTTTTACTGATAGTAATTAATTCTTAACTGCCCATGGATGTCTCCAGTAGAGACCTCCAACACTACCTGAAAGATCTAAACTGCATCAAATGCACTAGAATTCATTGCCATCCCACTAGTAGACTCTGCTACTCTCTTTTCCTCAAAAGGCCTCCTGTCTCCTTAGTTGAGAAGTCTGGGAAGCCCAGGTCCTTCCTCCCATCAGTCTTGGGGAAGAACTTAGTAGATATTCTTTGTCAGGGATTGAGCACCCTCATAGATCCTTAGTCTAAGCCTAGAATATTTCCTTCCTGACTCTCTGGATCTTCTTTGATTTCTAGCAAAATGGGGGAAATCTTCCTTTTGACAGGGACTTGTTTGATTCTCATCCACCTCTGTCTCATTGCCTCTTGCAGTTTAACAGGGTTTGTTCTGGGCATTGTGACTACTTCCAGTGCAGGCCGTGGGGCCATGCCTCCACTTGTGGCCACTCATGCCTCTATCTCTGAGTGCAAAGCTGTTCCCGTACTCTCTTCCTCTCCCACGTACCTGGTACTGCTAGATCCTGCGAAGTCCTTCACAAGATGGCAGTCTTCTTCTCAACTCCTGATTATTCCCCACTAGTATTAACGTTTTATTAAGTTTTCTGATTTCACGTATTCCTACTGATTGACCTAATAGTTGTACTCCTGTAATACGATATATTTTCCCTCAGTAAAACTCTAAAGTGAGACCCAGGTGGCAGAGTAGGAGGACACAGAGCTCATCTCCTGCCACAAACATCAAAACTACCTCTACATGCGGAGCAGTTCGCACTGAAACAAACTGGAGACTGGCAGAATGACTCTCATACAACCAAGGCTGTAACATGGAGTCAGGTAGGAAGGGAAGAGAAGTGATGAGGTTGGGACCTGTGCCCCTTGGAGGGGACACAGAAGAGGAGGGGGATTGCATTGGCTAGAAGATCCTCCCTGGGGAGCGAGCAACTTGAACCACATACTGGGTGCCCACGTCTGGGGCCCAACACTGGGAGGGATGAGTCCCCTTAGCTCATTTGAGAACCAATGGGACTGACAGCAGGGCTGTAAGAAGCCTAAACTCCACTTGTGAAGCACATGCACATGCTTGCTTACTCCTGAAGCAAGGCAGAAGCAGGCTAAAACTGCCTGGGACTCTGGCTGGTTTCCCAGAACTGCCTCAGCGTTTGCCCCAGCCTGATCTGAGTGCCCGCTCCAGCTCATTTTGCTCCATGGTACAGCTCCACACTAGGGCGAAGGCTGCTGCAGCTGAGGAGAGTATGCAGTTGTAGGAGACAGAGCCGGTTTGACGCAGCACAGCAGCAATGGTGTTCATGGGGGTGGCAGATTGGGAGTGGTCTGGAGCTCTGACTGGTGCTAGGACCATGCCAACGTGCATACCAGCCCACACTGAGTGCCCACTCCAGCCCTTCATGCTCCTCCGCATGAGGGTGAAACTGCCTCCACTGAGGAGAGTATGCAGTTGAGGGGGACAGAGCCAATTCATACCTGATCCTCAGGGCTTCTGCTCCTGCAGCTGGGGAGCTGCACCCACCGCCAACAAGGCGGTACTGGCCACTGAGCAGAGGAGAAGCCCAGACTTACACTTGGCTCTGGCTCTAGCCTCTGTGTCTCCAGCCCTACTTCCTACCAAGGTGATAGCTGCCAGCACACCCTGGGGGAAGACATGACTTGTGCCCACTGCAGATCCAGCTCTCCCACCAAAGCCACTGGGCACACGCAGACTGAATAGGAATGCTCCCTCACAAGGACACTCCTTCAAGACTGGGATAGGAAACTGTTTCACTTAATTTTATAGAGACAGAGAAAGTTAAGCAAAATGAAAAGAAAGAGGAATTAGTTTCCAATAAAAGAATGAGAGAAAGATCCTAAAAAAAAAAAAAAGAGCTTATAAAACAGAGATAAATAATTTACTGGATAAAGAGTTTGAACCATTAGTAATAAAAATGCTAACTGAACTAAGGAAAAGAATAAATGAACACAGTGAGAATTTTAACAAGAAACTAGAAAATATAAAAAAGAACCAGTCGGAACTGAAGAATACAATAACTGAAATGAAAAACACACTAGAAGGAATTAACAACAGACTAGGTAATACAGAAGAATGGGTCAGAGATATGGAAGATGGAACAATGGAAATAACCCAATCACAACAGCAAAAAGAAAAACAAATTAAAAAATGAGAACAGTTTAAGGGACCTCTGAGATAGCGTCAAGCATACCAACATTCACAATATAGGAATCCCAGATGGAGAAGAGAGAGAGAAAGGGATTGAAATTGTATTTGATGAACTTATGGTTGAAAACTTCCTGAGCCTGAAGGAAACATATCCAGGCAAGGGAAGCACAGTGTCCTAAACAAGATGAATCCAGCTCTTTTTGAAAAGGAAAGAAATGCAGAGAAAAAAAACAAGATAAATGAAGACTGAGTGAATAGTTGCATAGACCCATATCCATAGAGGACAGAAGATATGATTGACAACAGGAAAATTAGTGAGCTGTAGAAACATGAAACTCACATGCATTCTAGAAAGGAGAAAAAAAGAGGAAATGAGGAGGAGAGAGAGAAAAAAAAAACTAGGAAATAGAATAACAGCAACACAGGGAAGAAAAATGATCATGTCAGAAATAGAGCTAAAATGAACAGTTAATGAAAGAATTTGTCAGGGAAGGACTGGGGCATCATACAAGGAAAGATATATAGCATCAGGGGTTGGTCTTGCCCATAGCCTATTAGACTCAGATGGCTGGATCCTCCAGTTTGGGTTTTATGTTGGAGTATTGGCAAAGGACGGGGTACTAGCCCTCATTTTAGACCCCACTAAGGTATATTCAGTTTGGATTATATAAAGCATCAGGGATGCTTTAAAGCAATAATATTAGCTCTTCCTGTTTTTCCCTAAAACCCCAGTTTAGCACTTGGACAACATTTTTAGACAATATATTTTACATCGAAGACTGGCCCAGAGAGAAATATAAATATCCACAGTGTAAAAAGCAATTTATTTTTATCCATAAAATTATGAAATTTTCTACACATGTGTCTTTTACATAAGTAGAGACCATGGCTGTGTATTCATTTTCAGAAAAAATACATGTCATGCATAAACAGATAGTATGGCACACACACACATCCTAGAGAAGAAAGATGAGCCTTAACAAGAGACAGAAACAGGCAAAGGTAAGGAAGATGGGAGTGGAACAGATACACGTGTCCTGAAAGGAGACAGACAGCCTCAGGCCTCATCTTTCTACTAAAATATTTCAATATTCTGGCTTATTTCCAGCCTCTAGTTTTACACCGTCCAAGCCACTATCTACACTGCTATTAGAATCATCTTTGCAGAAATCTGATTATGTAATTGTCTTGCTTCATTAATTTCAATGCCTCCTGTATTCTTTTGAATAAAGTCAAAATCTCTTAGCTTGAGATTTTTTTCTGAAAACCTACTTTCCCCCTCTTTTTTCCCTTTAGTATCACTACACACATATCACTATCACTGTACCCTTTAGCTACAGTAGGAGTAGTAAAGAGCTACTTGCCATTTCTTTCAAGCATGATATTACCTCTGTGTTTACTATTCTTCTTTCTTTTTTCTTTAACAGAGTTATGCATGAACATAAAAAACAAAATGATTCTATATCATTTATTGGGACCAAATAAACTTTATTGCCATTCCTCCTATTCCCACTCCAGAGACAGCCACTTTCATCTCTACTGATTAGTTATTTTGGTAATGACCTTAATTTCTAAAAAAATGCTTGTATTGTAGCATATTGATTTTTTAGTTTTAGTCCTTATTAGCTGACCTTTCCCTTTAAATAAGAATTTAGATCTTTTTAGTTTTCCTATTGCTATCCCCACCAAACATGAATGCTCCCCCATTCAATAATGTTATATGGAAATTTTTATAAGATACTATTCAGTATTTGCATTATTATGATAATGTAAACCCTATGCACAGGTGAACCAGTTAACAAACAATAATTGCTTTTCCCTCCTGGAACTACTTTTTAGTTTACTGGGAGCTAATAATTGTCATGATTTTATGTACTCATCAGTAACTAACTCTGCCAATTTCCTGAACCTCCTCTGAGACCATTTAGTTATTTCACATATTCTGTCCTTTTCATCTTCCTGCCTCTTCTAATCTTGGTTGCCCTCTTTATTTGAAGCTCAGCTGTCATGCTAGACTCTCCCTTCACATATATTCAAGGATTCCCTTCAGCTGCAGCCTATGTTTGATTTTCTATTTCCTGATATCTCATGCCTTCCTTTTTCTTAGTTTATATCCTCATCTTAGTGGAGCACATCCTTCATTAACTTCCTGTGAATGTGTGCATGGGAGGTAACTTTTTTGAGACCTTGTATGTTTGAAATTATTTTTTATCTCATCCTGATTCATAATTGAAAATTTAGAAATGTGTAGAACTTTAGGTTAGAAAGAATTTTTCTTCTGGATTTTGGAGGCAGCTGTGCAGTTAATCATGACTGGGGAAAGACACACAGTCAAACCGATTGGTCTCACTTAAAATTCATGACCATGAACCTCAAATGACCAGAGAATCACACTGTATTTCTAAAGCCCATTTACTCTCCTACTCTCCTAAATACTTATTTCACACCCCTCCTTTCACCTCATATCCCCTATATTGCCTCCCTCCTCCCTCTCAGCTGGTGACCTTACTGACAACTTCATTGAGAAAACTGAATCAATCTGCAGGATGCCCCACAGAGTCCCACAACTATGTCTACCCACCTACTGATCCAACTACAGGGCATTCCT
>NW_006769660.1:1956885-2005557 GCF_000442215.2 Lipotes vexillifer
TCCTGCCTTGACCAGAGATGGACTGATAAACCATCCATTCTCTGTTCTAAAGCCTTTTCTTCCACTTGTACACAAGATCCAGTGTTCTCTATCCTACTCAAGAATATCTTTTAAAAGATTTTCCGCCCCCTCTCTCCTACATGGTCATATTTTCCCTCTCAAATGAATCAGTCCTGTCTGCACAGAAACTTTGTTTCTTTCAATTTAGAAAAAACGAGATAAAAATTTCTCGACCCCATTCAAGCTCTTATCCCTTTGCTGCCTTTTGTAGCAAAATTCCTGGGAAGGTTTTCTACTCACACTGTCTCCCATTTCTTCTTACATTCTATGATACTCATTCCAACTAGGCTTTTGCTTTAATCCGCACCTGGAAGTTTCTCTTTTCGATATAAACTATAGCCTCCATGTTGCTAAGTCCACTTGTTAATTCTCGTTTCTTAACCGGCTTGATCTATCACTCCTTCCTCCTTGATAGTATTTCTTCTCTTGGCTTCATGGACACCACATGTCCTTGTTTTTCTTCGTTCGGTCAAGCCGAGTGGTCTCAATCTCCTTTGCTGATTTCTACCGTTGCTCACCCTCCTAATATTGAAGATCATCTTCTTTTCTTCCTTAGCTACATTTTTCCAGCTCGGTTAATGGCAACTCCACCTTTTCTGTGGATTAGGCTAAAACTTTGGCTTCAACCTTGAATCTTCTCATACACTCCACATCTAATACAACCAGATATCTCATAACCATACCTTAAAAATATACACAGGGGCTTCCCTGGTGGCGCAGCGGTTGAGAGTCCGCCTGCCGATGCAGGGGACGTGGGTTCGTGCCCCGGTCCGGGAAGATCCCACATGCCACGGAGCGGCTGGGCCCGTGAGCCATGGCCGCTGAGCCTGCGCGTCCGCAGCCTGTGCTCCGCAGCGGGGGAGGCCACAGCAGTGAGGGGCCTGCGTACCACAAAAAAAACCCCCAAAACCCAAAAATATACACAGAATGTGAAATGTCTCAATTGTAACTACTTGCTTTGAGACACAATCATCTCTTGCCTGAGTTACTGCAACAGTCTTCTAATTGGTCGTCTTGACTCTACCCTTGCTGTCCTTTCAGTTGTATTATATTGTGAATACAATATAGAGTGAATCTTAATAACTGAAGTCAAACCATGCTATTCTTTTACTCAAAATGGTTACTATTTCATTTATATGAAAGTCTGAATCCTTGTTAGGCTCAAGATGACCTTCATACCACCTTTTCCATTTGTTACACGCTATCACTCTGCCAGGCCCCACTTTAGTTTTTGCATAGGATGCTCCCTTTATCTTATGTGCTCTTACTTCATCTCCTTAAAGACTTTGTTAAAATGTTACCTTTACAGTGAGGTCTATCTTCCCTCTGTTAAATGTAAGCTCTGTGAGTTAGGATTGTTCATGTGTTTGTCACAAATGTGTTCCAAACCCATACAACAATGTCTGGTACATAGTTGAATCCCAGTACATATATTTTGTTCTTTAAATGAATGTATTGCTCCATTGCCTTCCATTTTCCAGTGTTTCTGTTAAGTCAGAAGCCATTCTGCTTCTCAATGGTATGAAAAGATGGAGATTGGGAATGGGGAATGGTTGACCCCAGATTCAAGCCATAAAGACAATTCTAAGCAATATTAGTGAAAAGAATTTACTCCCTCCCAGAAGGACCATTTTCACTACTTCTCTTCCCTATCCTTGGTACACCCCAAAGGTTCTTGATTATTTTTTGTACTCTGATTTTTGTTTGTTTGTTTGTTTTTAAGCTCTGTATACTTTTACAGACTTCTAAAATACAAGATGCGTTTGATGTGAATCTATTTTCAACAGTTAAGCTAGGTTGGCACTTTAGATTTTCAGTTTCATGGCCTTCAACTCAGAGGTTTTCCTGAATTATCTCCTTGACAATTTCCTTTCCTCCATATTTCCATACTATCTCTTTCTTAAATTATTATTTTTCAATTAGCGGACCACTTGGTTTTCCTCTAATATCTTTTCTCTTATATTTTCTTTCACTTTGCCTTTTGCTCTACTTTCTGTGAGATTTCTTAAAGTTTACCTACCAATCCTGCTATTATTTTATTATGCTATCATATTTAAAATGATATTTTCAAGAGCTTTTTTTTTGCCCCTTGTATTATCCCGGTCTAAGTTTGTGGTTGCAATTAAGTCTCTCTTCTTTCTGTTAATGTTAATTACAGGATTTAATTTTTAGTATTTTAAAATTAATTTTTATTCTTCTAAGTGTTCTTTTTGAGTAGATTCTGTTTTGACACAGTTGCTTTTATTTTCTTATTTATATTAAAATTTTTAATCTTTATGTTTCCTCAAAAGTCTGCAAATCCCTGATTGGGGCTAAACACTGATGCAATTTTAAACATGTACGAGAAATGCTCAAGAATGTTGCTTTTTCATTTAGTTGGGGAACTTCAAATACCTCTCTTTTGAGGTCTTTCCACTGAGCCAGTCATTTTCTCTAAAACTTTGAATACCCAGTATGGTTAGTTGCCAATATTCTTGTAGCAAAGTGGAACAGGGTCAAGGACCTTATCATCTGCTGTTCAGGTGGTTTTTAATTCCTCTGTTTTCAGTACATTACAGTCACTTTCAACTTGGTCTATTCTTCCCCAGAAAACCTCTGTTTTATCTCCTTCAGCAAATGAAACAACATTCTTGCAACACTGAAGGAAAATCAATTGGCCAGCTATACAGACAGGTGAAGGAGATCCAAGAATCTGTTTATAAAACAGACTTTCAACAAATTGTCATTATTTCAGCCTCTCCCTGCTATCCTTCTCTCCTTCAGGCAGCCCAGACAGATTAAAACATTGCAAAGAAGGTCTACTTTGCTGTCTCCAGTTTGAGAGAGGGAACTGGGCGCTGGGCTGCCACCTCCTCCAGGTCAAGACCTTAGCACGCTAGGGAGAGGGTGGGGCAAAGGCAGAAAAAAAAAACACCACAAAATTCCTACCTTTTTGAAGGTGGGTTTTCCTTGATTTGCCATTTGCGTGGTTGCTATAAGCCTTTGATTGACCCAGGCTCCTATGAGGATACTTCAGCCAGTTTCTGGTTGTGTTTGATGTTTCTGTGGACACGAGCTTGGAGTTTCTTAGTTCACCATTTTGCTGATGTTCTGTAGAACCAACTCTTGGTTCCTGTTAAATAGTTTTCAAATCTCTAATCAAAATACTTTCTTTTAATTCTTATATATTTTTTCCATAATTAATTTAATGTATTTGTCTAAAAAATCATTATTATAGTTCCTGTGATCTTTCTCTCTACTAATTTTTATCTTGATTTCTATCAAGTCTTGCCTCCCTAAAACTCTTGTTTTTAAAAATTGAATTCTAGATTGTATATAAAAATTTGTGAATATGATTTCAGTCCTACAGTGTTATCTTTATTTATTGAGGATTTATTTTGCTTCCTCTGCTTATGAAAGACAGCTAAGCTAGGGGCAAATTCAATCAAGGGTCAAGAAAACTCAAATTGGGGCTTTATGAGGTCTAATCTATTACTGATTCCTCTTTGCATATAGGGAGAATGCCTTCAGGATCTCACTCAAAGCCCAGATTATTTACTAATATTCTATTTTTGTTCTTAGCATGTCTCAAAGTCCAATTTTTGTCTCTGTAGCCCCCAAGAGTCCTAAAAGTGCTTAATTTCTCACCCTCTCAGCAGGCATTATGATAATTAAAAAAAAAAAATGCAAGTCTCATTTCTCCAGGTTTTCTTCCTCCAGGATCATGCCCCTGCAAATTATATATGATACCTTCAAAGACATGTTTTATTTTATTTTATTTGTAAAAATTGTCTATCTTTTTTAGTTTTTCTTGGTGGGAAGATTTGACCTCCATTGCATTTGATTTTGAAAGCTTTAGAAAAATGCATTAGATAGATCATTTAACTAGCCACAAAAATCTCCAGAATATACAAAATTTCTAAAGTTCTAGATTCTTTTGAAAATTTGTAAATAAATTATTTATATTTTTTATATTGAAACCCTATCCTTAGGGATTCTGAAATATAACTAATAGAAACATCTCCATAACAGTCCCTGCTGAGTCAGAGAGTAGTTATTAATATTGATTGACCTCTTTCTTTCTAAAAAGTATTCCAGTATGGATGATAAAGTATATGGTCACCCTATGTATCAAAATAAATAGATATATAGATTTCACTTAATAACTTTATCTTGCTGGAAGCTAAATGGAAATATTTAATTTTGAGTATACAGATGTAGTATATTGTGAAATACATGTTTTAAATGTATGGACAGTTGACTATATCACTTTTTCTTGTTTATTATGTCATATGCGTCTCATCATCTTTCAATATTTTTGCTGGCTACCCTTAGTCATTAGGAAAACTGATAAATGTAAGGTTTTATAGCCTTTTAAAACAAAATATAAATAACATTAGATACTTACACTGTATGTAATGATAATAAGTAAGTGATAGTTTTGTGTGCATGCACAACCAAGAAGTTGGGGAAAAGTCTCACAAGTGAATTTTGCTAGTATATGATTTTATTGCCTTAACTTTAATTTTAGGGACATATGTTTTATCCTACATTACATTTTATTAGAATTCAACCATTTCTTAAAACAAAAAGCATATAAAGAGCTGTATACATAAAGATGCATCCAATCCCCAAAGACCATAAATACTTTATAGAGTCATGAGTCAAGTGGTTCATATTTCTTGCAGGGTAAAATGGTTCAGTTAAAATTTTTAAATGCACTTGAAAAAAGCCAATCAGTTTCTGAGTGACTCTCAACCCTGCTTTTACATCAGAAATGTGTGCAGATTTGTGTGTGTGTGTGTGTGTGTGTGTGTGTGTGTGAGAGAGACAGACAGACAGACGGATGACATTCTTAGGTGTGCTATGGAGACATGTCACTTTTTAAAAGTTTACAGGTTCTCTCTGATGCGCAGTCACAGATGGAAGTGTCTGTAGCATGAGCATGTCAGGTTCAACTCCTCCACTGAGGCAGGTGGCCACAGATGAGAAGATATTTTTGAGTCAGATGAACATATTTTTCTGAACACAGAGGTTGTTCCAATAACTAAAGTGAATCATCTAATGTCTGTGTCACAAAACCAGGTGCCCAAGCCTGATTTGAGAAATCCCAATAAAAGAAATCTCTCTTATTGGGAGTTTAAGTAATTAAACTTATAAGAACACATGCACGTACACAAAAACACAGAGGTAGAAAGTTGAATCTAGAGCAGTGAACAGAAACACAAACTATGATGGGAGAAGCAAAAGGAGAGTGAGTGGGAGTGAGAGCAAGAGTGAGAATGAGAAGAGAGCTCTTAAGCATAATATAGAGAACATCAAATACCCACATCTTATGGGAGGACATGATATCTCCGGATCTGTACTTGGGTCAGGAGGCTTGCAGTTATAACAAGAAAAGAAGTTGTTATTTTAGGAATTTATAAGGACTGTATGCAGCTACTTGACCAGCTTGGGGCATATTTTTATATTCGTGTGTATTTTTATATGACCTGAAGTAACCTGAGTATAACCTATTTTTTGCAACTTGAATGACACTAATAACAGAATTCATAACAGAATTATGAATGAACATGTCTTTAAAATTAGAAATGAGTGTTATGTGGGAAGAGTAAGAGGTAACAGATGTGAAAATACCAAAAGGAAGCAATATTTAAATGAGATATTTTACATTTTAAAGAGACTCTGTCTTCATTTAGAATAGAAAAAAAATATGTTGCTTTGAAATAAATCACTGGGTCACAATTTTAATAGATATAATATGATAGTTCTGCCTCAAAAATATATCCTTCATATCACTTCTATTTTTCATTTATACTTTGCCATCTGGTACAAAGTACATGGTCTATTGCAGCAGACTTATCAGGGGTCTTATGCTTCCTCTCTTGTCCCCAAAGACTATTATACATATGAGAATGAGAGGGATGCTCTGAATTTACTTATCAGATTTTATCACCCCCGGACATAATACTCTCCAATCGCTTGACATTTACGGTGGAACAACCTACAGACTTCTTGACCATAGCCTGACATGTGCTCCCTCATGCAGCACCTGTCCTCCTTTATGACCTAAACTCGTACAATTCTCTCCTTTTTTCCTGACATTCTGGCCTCACCCCATCACTGCCTTGAAGGCTTTGCTTTAGCATTTCTATCATCCTGTGTTACTCTTTCTCTAGATCATAGCATGGTTGGTTTCTTCTCATCATTTAGTTTCCACAGAGAAGCCTTTCTGCCCACCTCATCTAAGGGGCCACCCATCTCGCCAGAAACTCTCTATCCCATTATACTTTTGGTGTATTCATAGCATTTATTATTATTTGAATTTATTTTTCATGTGTTTAATATATATTTTCCTCTTCTAGAGTATAAACTCCAATAAGGTTGGAACCTTGTCTATCTTCTTCATCAATACAGTCACCTTCCTAGAATTATAACTACGTAATCAAAGTTTGAGAAATGTTCCTTAAATGAAAAGCATGTCAGAAATTTGTTGGCTTATATATGTACCTGGAACTGCTTTTTTCGGCTTGTTTTTCCCACTTCATTTCTAATTCCACTCTTTTTTTTTTGTCCTTCGTAGTAGAATTGTTTACCTTCTTCAGGACACTAAGGTATTCTAGTATATAGAAAATGTGATTCATTGTGTACAAGCCTTTTCTTAAATTTTTTTTTCCCCCCACAGAGCACTATGTTATAAATGGGATATATTGCTTTCTAGGTTGATGTACAGATGTTAACTTAGGACATCTCTTCATTGTTGTCCTGGGTTAAAGTCACTGCTTCTTACTTTCCAAGTCTTTGTTTCTTTCTTATTATTGTTTCTTTCTTATATTCTTCTTTAAAGAAAGATATTCAGATACATCTTATAAAGTTTTATTTCCTTGTTCAAATGATTGGAAAGTCTAATTGAAATTTCAAGTCTAATTGAAACCAGGTAAACAAGCCATATGATGATATGGAACCCATTGTGACAGATCTGTGTTGCCTGTGAGAAAATTTCAGACCCGTCTTTTGAAATGTTTGTATCAGGGAGAACTTTTTCGTGGCAGCTTTAGCAATCTTCTCAATACTTGCCCTTCTATTTTCATAAGATTGCTTATTCACTAAATGCAATGGCAATGCTCTTCATAATTAATAAGCTCTTCTCTGTAAAAGCACATGTTCTTTGTCAAGGCCCCAAAGAGTAACATAGATTTTTCCTGGGAGTCAGCCTGAACTCTTCAAATCTGGCAAATGTGAACCAAACCAAACTGTAAAAATACAGTTCTATCTAGTTTGTATTCTGTGGAAAATCTCCCTGCTCTATGCCTCTCTTTCTCTCTGTGCCTCACCACCACCCCACTGTTGGAACATGGTACTTTACTGTAATTTCTTGTCTAGTATCACTATCTAAAATTTTTCTTCAAACATTTAAATTCTGTGAAGGCAGGTACCAGGCCAATTGTACTATCTACAGCACTGAACATAGGCTTCTGAAACACAGTACATATTCACAGACTATCAACTGAATGATTTAATGAAGAAAGAATGGTAGATAGATAGGCTAACTCTTTCTGTTTTTCTATTCTGTTTGTTTTGACTTTAGCCAGTGTATCTTAGAGACATTCTCCTGGTGGGATATTTAACAGTTTAAAGAAAATGTTAACCATGGACAAAATGTAAATCCAAAGGCAGGAATTCAGTAACTATTGAAAGCAGCATTAAGCCCACCAGTGTTAAAGCTGAAAATAATTATCTTTTGATGCCTGTGACGTTGCTAATGTGAAAATGTGGAGAGTGCCAAAGCATACGGAGAAATTCAGAGACATATAATTTAGTGGTAATCCTGTTACTATTTTATGTGAGGCCTTGTATTATAACCTCATTAGCTCAAAGAGGATATATTCAGGGCATGTTCTTCGGAATTCACATAGGAATAAGCAGGAAAGCCCAACACCTCTGGTATAACATGTTTCTGCAGATGGTGTCGATAGCGGTGTTCTTCTCTTCCACCTCCCTTTGCTCCATACAGAAGGCAGTTTGTAGATGGTATTTTGCTAGTCTCGGGTCTCCAACGAGTATTCATCATAGCAGACATTTTCAAGAGGATCGTTTCATCCTTAGCCGTTCATTGAAGGCCCCTAACGAGTTAGCTGACACAAAGAGTTGGGAAAACAACTTACCTTGCCAGCACATGGGATCAGATCTGTCAGCAATACCAGTTTGCCCCACATGCTGCAACACCTGCTACAGTAAAAGAAGATATAATACAACTGCTATTGGGAGGAGATGTCCAACCAGGGACTACAGCAGGAGCTTCCACATCTGTTGGTAGTGGAAATCTGTCATCTTCTATCTGTGCTCAGTGCTTTGAGAGAGTCATACACACGACATTCTTACAGAATTAGCAATGCTTTCCTTTGGAAACTTTACCAGCATGTACTTATAAGGAGACATATTGCGAAAGTTCAGTAAAACTGTGTGATGCTACTGAACCCCTAAAAAAGGGTTGATAGTTTGGTTCATTCAGTAATCAATCAAGATTGGTCTGTATTATCAAGTCTACTAAGATAATTGTAATATAACTTTTCGTGTGTTTACATCGAATTTCCATCATTAGGTCATAAGCAACTTCAAGGTTGGGTGTGCCTGATCCACATATATATGTGTCACCTGTACCATCTGACCTTTCAACTAATAGTGTATGCTCAATATCTATATGTTCACTAGATTTTTGGTAGAAAAATAATATATTCTGTGACATTCTTTTATGTTTATAACATCTGAATTTGATTAAGGCATGCAACCTGATTGTCAGTATATCTAATACCAAGTCTTATGTGAAACTGATCCCCTCCTATGCTTGGAAAGAGGAACCACATGATTTGCTAAGCTTGAGATTTAAGCTAATACCTAAAATCAAGAGATTTATTTTAAGGGATATTTTAAATAACTGCTATGGCCTCAGTCCAGCAGACTGAGAATATAGATATAATACATCATGGATGGAAGGATTTAATTAAGCCAAATCCGTAATATCTTTTATTTTCCATTTCCCACATAAGCAAGTGAGTTTTAAGATGAAATACAAAGTCATTAAAGTCAGATGGTGGAGATAGATCTTGGTTATCCCCTGCACCACTGCTTGGTGGGCCTCTGATAGATTCCTTTGCTGTACTCTCCTCACGTGCTTATGGCAGGTCTGTCACTATACATCTAGTTTTCTTACCTAATGCTCTTAGCAAATGATCTTTGTTTTTTTTTTTTTTTTTTTTCCTAGTGGGAAGGTATATCATGCATTTGGCTGCACAATGATGGGAAACATTTTTATCTGAAATGTCCACCTATAGCAGAAAAATCACATACAACACAAACATCCAAACTCTCCTGTTAACAGAAAAATAATATAATAAATATCAAACTTATCAGATATCTTATCATTATCAGATATAATAAATATCAGGCAGGACACTTGCTCAGTCTAAATCAACTACAAGGCATCTGAGTGTAGAAAATGTTAGGGTAATGCCTGGTTTAGATATCTCTTTTTCTTTCCTTGATTTGATCTGGATCATCATCAGTGGGACTTGTAATTTGCTCTGAGACCAAACAAACTATGCCAACCTACTTAAAAGATCACCACTCCCTCAATTGCTTATTAGGAAGGTTTAGGCATCAGAACAGCCACAGCAATAAAAGCTCAAGAAGTATTCAAGCCTTCAAAATAAATGAGTGTTCTTTTTTCTTCAATTCCTCTTGTAAAGTAATTTTGGTCCCTTGCTCACTGCTTGTCTCCAGTGCTGCAGTACCATGGATATCTATGTTTTCTCCCTGTCACCACAATAGGTCCACCACTCTTGTGCACATAAATTTTTATCTTAGTTTGGAGCATGGCCATATATATATATATATATATATTTAATTTTAAATATTCAGAGAATTTTTCTTCCCTTAGAATGTAAACTCTTTGGTTTGGGACTTGTTTTGTTCATCGCTATATTTCAAGCTTTTCAAATAATTCCTGGTATGTGACAGATGCACAAAAATAATTATCGAATAAATCATTGAATGAATGTATGAATGAATGATATCTGTTTTTCTGGAGTTATGTTTTGGACGTTTAGATTAGGAATGTGGTTTAAGAATATCAGTGTCTGTTTAGACAATTACACTTTTTGTTTTGGGTTGTCTGCAGCACATCAAGGATTACTTAATGCCTTTACCCTGTCATAGAGAGATATCAGGAACAGAAGAGAAAAAACTTGGCCTTAGAACAGAAAATCTGATTTTCTGTGTTTGTGTGTGTGTGCATGTGTATTGCTCCAAGGATTTCGGGCTTCTAAACTACGCAGCTACTGGGATGCGTGTGGTGGGTGCAATGGGTAAACTATGTAAAATATTCAGCCTGCGGTGGTAGAAGGAAATTTTATGATTTTATTAATATTTAAATTTGTGAGTTTTGCAGATGAGTCTGGAAGTATATTCCAAATAAACTTATTTTAAATTATAGTGTTGGAACTACAGAATCCAGTTAAAAAAACTATAAAGGATTGGGATAAACTCCTAGGAAACATCTGAATTGTGTAGGTTCTAATTCCATTTATACACAAAATATAACCTGCCAATCAGGAGAAAGATTCCAGTGATTGACATCAAATCACCAGACCGACTGTTTAGATCCAGTAAATGCACTGGCTCTTTCCTGACTTGGCTCAGCCCATCTTAACATCCTACAACCCTGGCTTCTTTTTGAGGAGACATTGAGCACTACTTACTAAGAGAGGTTGCTGAAGTTTTGGTTAATTTTCTACAGTGCTAAATACAAAGCAGCAGTTAAAACTTTACATTTACAGATATTTTAAGTAAATTGAAAATGGTATTGATTGGACCTGTAATCTAAGTACATTTACCATCCCTTGCTTTTCTATTTTGTTTTAATCCTTAACAGATGATACAGAATTCATTATGGCTCAGCCAGAATTACAGCAAATTTTTCCTTGTCACCAGAACAACATTCTTAATTCCGTAGAGAGTGAGTGAACTTTGAAACTCTCTTACAAAAGACTTAACTTTTAAGAAGGCAGTTGTCAAAAGATGCATTTAAGTTGATTCATCATTTCTGTCTCATTCTCTCATTCCAGAGGAAGGGAATAATAAATTAAAAGCTCTATTATTCAACAACTATTTAATGAAAAGCTATGATGTGCTTGGCGCTAGGCTAAGGCAGTAACATAAAAAAATGGAGAGAACTTTACCCCTAGATATACACATTTTACTGTGAGATGTAAATATAATAACATATACTTAAATATATATCAATACTAAAAGCTATGATAGAAATAAGAGAAAGGAGTTTAGAAGAGTGACTAATTCCCCTTTAAGACAAGGGTGAAGCCAAAAGAAGCCCAGCTGATTATTGACTTTTTTCAGTATTATTTGCCAAAAAATGAAAGCATCACGTTCCAAAGTTGCTTAGTTGCAATTGTCTTTTTATTGCAAAAGACGATAGGGTTACTTTGCATGAAAAGTTATTTAATGATTCAAAAACACCACTATTTACAGTTGACCCTTGAACAACAGGGCTTTGAACTGTTCACGTCTGCTTATACAAAGGATCTGTACTGCACTATCCAGGGTTGGTTGAATCCACGGATGCAGAATCATGGATTGGAGGGCTAACCATGGTACTTGAACATCCACGGATTCTGGTGTACACGATGGATCTTGGAACCAATCCTTTGCAGATGCCAAGGGAACACTCTGTTTTCCACTTCAAGGACCCATTTGTTGACTCGTTAAGAAAATCAGATGTCAAAGACATACCTGGAATGTGAAGAAAAACCACAGGATTAAAAATATTGATGTTTAAAGGGCATTTGATAAAATTTAGCAACACATTTCTAATAAAAAACATTAAGTACAACACAAAAGTGGGGCTTACCAAACTGTAAGAAAGGCTTTTTACCAACAATAGCAGCAAATACTGTCCCCAAACTCTAAGTCCACTTCAATTAATATCAGAAATTGGGCCAAGATGTCAGAATCATGATTATTTGACACTGATCGTAGTGAATAAAAAAAAAAAATTAATATTCCTAACTGGAAAATTTATCTTGACATTTATAAGAAAGAATAAATACCTAATATTTGATGGGAAAAATAGGGGAATGAAAATAGTGACCATGTATAAAAAAAAGAAAATTAGATTGTATACGTATAGCTGATTCACTTTGTTATAAAGCAGAAACTAACACACCACTGTAAAACAATTATACTCCAAAAAAGATGTTAAAAAAGGCTACATTAAAAATTAATGTGATTGTGATGTAAATTTGCAGTTGATAAATTGTTCAGTGGAATCTACTAGTGTTCAAAATTAGATACCAGTATATATGTGGAATTTATTTATATATGTATATATTTTTATAAACTTATTTATTTATTTACTTATTTATTTTTGGCTGCATTGGGTCTTTGTTGCTGTGTGCAGGCTTTCTCTAGTTGCAGCGAGTGGGGGCTACCCTTTGTTGTGGTGCACAGGCTTCTCACTGCGGTGGCTTCTCTTGTTGCGGAGCATGGGCTCTAGGTGCTTGGGCTCAGTAGTTGTGGCTTGTGGGCTGTAGAGCGCAGGCTCAGTAGTTGTGGTGCATGGGCTTAGTTGCTCCCATGCATGTGGGATGTTCCTGGACCAGGGATCAAACTCTTGTCCCCTACATTGTCAGGCACATTCTTAACCACTGCACCACCAGGGACGTCCCATATGTGGCAATTTAAACATAAGAATTTGAATGGTTTTTTTTTCAGTGAGGAATGCATGGTTTGTTTAATAAAAGTTTTAAAATGGAGGGGCCATTTCTTGGGAAGAAAATACCATATTCAAACACTCATTCCAATAACATTAAATAATGTCTGATGCTAAAGTATTTACAAATTACAAAGAAAGGAACAAATAACCTGGTAGAAAAAACAGGAAAAAAAAGTTGAGACAATTTGGAAAAGAGCAAATGACCAACATACAAATGAAAAGATACTCTCTCTAGCCAATGATCTGAAAAATACAAATGGGTATAACATTGCATACCACTGTACATCTATCAATAAACATGTTGATGGAAAATAAAAGAGTACTGTTAGTAGTAAGTACTGCTGGGAGGATGTAGAGAAATATATGTTCTCACATTTGTCTGATGGAACTGCAAATTGTACAACTTTTGAGGGTATCAGGAAAGACTGATTGAAATTCAAAACATATATACCTTTGTATATTTTGGAGATTAATCCCTTGTCAACCGCTTCATTTGCAAATAGTTTCTCCCATTCTGTGGGTTGTCTCTTCATTTTGTTTATGGTTTCCTTAGCTGTGCAAAAGTTTTTAAGTTTAATTAGGTCACATTTGTTTATTTTTGTTTTTATTCCATTACTATAGGAGGTGGATCAAAAAGGTATTGCTGTGATCTATGTCAAAGAGTGTTCTGCCTATGTTTTACTCCAAGAGTTTTATAGTATCCAGCCTTACATTTAGGTTTTTAATTCATTTTGAGTTTTTTTGGGGTATGTTGTTAGAGAGTGTTCTAATTTCATTCTTTTACATGTAGCTGTCCAGTTTTCCCAGCACCGCTTATTGAAGAGGCTGTCTTTTCTCCATTGTATATTCTTGCCTCCTTTGTCATAGGTTAATTGACCATGAGTGTGTGGGTTTATTTCTGGGCTCTCTGTTCTGTTCCATTGATCTATATGTCTGTTTTGGGGCCAGTAGCATATTGTTTTGATGACTGTAGCTTTGTAGTATAGTCTAATGTCAGATCGTCTGCTTCCTGCAGCTCCATTTGTCTTTCTCAGGATTGCTTTGGCTGTTTGGGGTCCTTTGTGTTTCCAAACAAATTGTAAAATTTTTTGTTCTAGTTCTGTGAAAAGTGCCATTGGTAATTTGATAGGGATTGCATTGAATCTGTAGATTGCCTTGGGTAGTATAGTCATTTTGACAATATTGACTCTTCTAGTCATGGTATATCTTTCCATCTGTTTTTGTCATCTTTGGTTTCTTTCATCAAAGTCTTATAGTTTTTAGAGTACATGTCTTTTGCCTCCTTAGCAAACAGCCCATGGAGCTCAATATCAAAAAAACAAATAACCCAATCAAAAAATGGGCAGATGATCTAAATAGACATTTCTCCAAAGAAAACATAGAGATGGACAATAGGCACATGTAAAGATGCTCAGCATCAACTAATTATTAGAGAAATACAAATCGAAACTTCAATAAGATGTCACCTCACACTAGTCAGAATGGCCATCATCAAAAAGTCTACAAATAATAAATGCTGGAGAGGGTGTGAAGAAAAGGGAACCCTCCTACACTGTTGGTGGGAGTATAAATTGGTACAACCACTATGGAGAACAGTATGGAGGTTCCTTAAAAAACTAAAAATAGAACTACCGGGGCTTCCCTGGTGGCGCAGTGGTTGAGAGTCCACCTGCCAATGCAGGGGACACGGGTTCGAGCCCTGGTCTGGGAGGATCCCACATGCCGCGGAGCAACTAGCCCCGTGAGCCATAATTACTGAGCCTGCGCGTCTGGAGCCTGTGCTCCGCAACAAGAGAGGCCGAGATAGTGAGAGGCCCGCGCACCGCGATGAGGAGTGGCCCCCACTTGCCACAACTGGAGAAAGCCCTTGCACAGAAACGAAGACCCAACACAACCATAAATAAATAAATAAAATAAATAAATAAAAATTAAAAAAAAAAAAAATAGAACTACCATATGATCTAGCAATCCCACTACTGGGCATATATCCAGAGAAAACCATAATTTGAAAGGATACATGCACCCCAGTGTACATTGAAGCACTGTTTACAATAGCCGGGACACAGAACCAACCTAAATGTCCATCGACAGAGGAATGGATAAAGATGTGGTACATATATACAATGGAATGTTACTCAGCCATAAAAAAAGAATGAAATAATGTCATTTGCAGCAACATGGATGGACCTAGAGATGGTCATACTAAGTGAAGTAAGTCAAGCAAAGACAAATATCAAATGATATCACTTATATATGGAATCGAAAAAAAATGATACAAATAAACTTATTTATAAAACGGAAACAGACGCACAAACATAGAAAACAAACTTATGGTTACCAAAGTGGAAACAGTGGGGAGGGATAAATTAGGAGTTTGGGATTAATATATACACACTATTATATACAAAATAAATAATCAACAAGGATCTGCATAGCACAGGGAACTCTACTAAATATTCTTTAGTAATCTATATGGGAAAAGAATCTGAAAAAGAATGGGTATAGGTATATGTGTAACTGAATCACTTTGCTGTACACCTGAAACTAACACACTGTTGTAAATCAACGATACTCCAATATAAAATAAAACAAATTAAAAAAATAAAGTTTGGGTTTGAAAAAATTAAAATATTTAAAATACCTTTTAAACTATTAATCTGCCCTCTGAGAGCCCATTCCATGAAGAGAAAACCACTCGTATTTAAGGTCATAGGCACAATGATGATTATTTCAATATTGTTTCCAGTGACAAAAATGTGGAAACAAAATGTCCACCAATTACAGAAATTCTTGAATACATTATGATATGTCCACATGATAGAATATTAAATCAGTAATAAAAAGAATGAATTTAAAGCTATGGTCATTTACTGGAGGAATTTTCTAAAATACTTATCAGAGCGAAAATTAAGATGCAGAAAAATATACATAGTGCTATACCAAACAATGGCAATAACACCTGTGTATTCATGTGCATCTGTGTGTATGGTTGATTATACTGATTATAGATTTTGTTTGTGTGTGAGAGGAATATTTTCATTTATGTGTTTGTGTATATGTATAGATAAATAGATACATATATATTATACATACATATGTTTTCTAGAAAAAAGGGGATATTTGGGCTTAGCGGTATTTGGGGTTGGGGTGAGGTAGTAAGCTGTGTAGGATGAGGGAAGAAGAGGAAAAAGTGTAGCCAAGTGGAAAATGAAGAAAATGATAAAATATCCAAGATATATATTATTTTTATGGATTTATTAAAAATTTAAGTATATGTATATGTATACATTTTTAAAGTAATTCTTAAAACAGTTGCAGATTAGAAAACAACTAAATTACATTGATTTGCAATTAAATTTTCGTGAACAGGGTTTAATGAAACATGTATTGGTAGGCAATGAGGACTGTGATTTGTATATAATCACTAGGGGTATTTCAGTTCACAAATTCTCATGGAGCATAGACCTCCCTATTATTAGATGAAGCTCATATTTGAATGAGGTAGTCTGTGAAATTGTTCTCCCAATGCTTGGCAGTTTATAGGCATTCAGTAAATGATAACAATGCCTCAGGAAGTTAATATCTGTGCACTGGACTTTGGCTTCTGATAAAGGTCAATTCATATCCTAGTTTAGCTCTGCACAACTTCTGTCAACTAGAGTAAGATATTTGAGCTAACTTTAAAATTATCATCTCTTTGTAAAATGAGCATCATGATGCTTAGCTCTTCTGCCTATATTGATTATTAAATTAGATAACAGAGGGCTTGGTATAGAGGAAGTGTTTAGAAAATACTCCTGTGAATGGGGCGTCACAATATAGAGTGGTGGCACAATGTTACAGTGGTGAAAAGCGCTTTCCAATGTCTGATGAGATGTATCAAGCCAAAGAAAACTGACAGGTGTTATACATGAATTAGTTTTAGGGTGTGGCTTTTGTTGCCCAGAAACTAGTGAAAGAAAGCTGTGAACCTCTCTTTCAAATGTTCTTCAATAGAAATTCACTTATCACTAAGTAAATGTATCATAGGAGCACCTCATTTTAGGTCTGCAACAGAATCAAGTCTGAGAGGTGCTTGTTCTAACAGGGTATTACCGTCGTTACTGGGGTGTCAGAACGCTGAGTTGAAAAACTCTAGATGTATAAAGGAATGAGAGAAAAAGTACTCTTGGATGTTTGCCTTTTGGGATTTCATTCATTTCCTTTTCATGCAATCCTGACATGTTGAAATATGACATGTATGACAGACTGTGATAATATATGTTATCATGATCTGGAGAGTGAGAGAGAGGGAGAAATATGCTCACTTACAGTCTTCTTCACACATCAGGAATGTCTGTTGTTGGCGCTGGTGTCTCAGCTCATTTTTACAGGCACTGGCAAGTCTCTCTTTAATCTCTTATTTGTTCCATCTGTGTAAATGATGGTTTAAGAGCTGTATGTGTGACTCCTATATTAGCAGTAAATTGTATGTATATACCTTGAACAGGGTGAACATAAACAAGATGGGGAAAGGTAACTAACTGGACTGGAATTGAAGAATTTCTGGTTTCTCATATCTGAAACTAACTAGCTACATGACCTTAAAGGGTATCTATTATAGCCAAGGCTCTTTGAATATATATTTTCTCATTGAATCCTTACAATTACACTTCAAGGGATATGTTGTTACCCTCATTTTGCAGATAAGGAAACTGAAATGAGCTAGGTTATTTGTTCCAAGTCACATAGTTTCTGAGTGGTAAAGATGGTATTTGTACCTATGACTGTCTATAGCCACAGCCCTAGGTCTTTTCTTGACAGACTTAGTCTTCTCTCCCCTCAACTCAATTTCCTCTTAAACAAAAGAAGTAGGCTAAGTGAACTCTTAAGTCCCTTTTTGACTGTAATTCTATGATTCATAGGGGTAGAATTTGGTCGTGTCAAGTTCTCTGAGGGCCTTAGAATAAGGGGCTTTGTAAAAAAACAGAGGAATAAAAGAGAAAGTCTTAAACATTTACTACTACCTCCTAAAGCAAACAGTTTTTCAGAGTGGATGTTTCTCTTTTATTTTTGGACAATTGGGAATTGCAACAGATTTAAGTATCATTTAGAAGTTTTTCTTTTCCTTTTGATGTTACATGAAATAGTTGTTCTTAGGTGAAGAAAGATATTAGAATAACCTTACTTTCATAAATTTTTATACTAAAATTCACATCTTAATGCACTGCCCTATACAGTAGTCTTGCAGTAGTTACAGGAAATATAAAAACTGGAAAAATTAGTTTTAAAAGTCCTTTCTTGGGTTTCCCTGGTGGCGCAGTGGTTGAGAGTCCGCCTGCCGATGCAGGGGACACGGGTTCGTGCCCCGGTCCGGGAAGATCCCACATGCCGCGGAGCGGCTGGGCCCATGAGCCATGGCCACTGAGCCTGCGCGTCCGGAGCCTGTGCTCCGCAACGGGAGAGGCCACAACAGTGAGAGGCCCGCGTACCGCAAAAAAAAAAAAAAAAAAGTCCTTTCTAATAAAAAAGAAAAAAAGGAAAATGGCCATTTTAGGATTGAAGCCAGATCATATAATTCAGTTTCTAAACGTGATTAGATTTCCTTACATAGCTTGGGAAAAACGAGCCTGAAATCGAGGCAGTTACGAATAAAACTATTTTTTTTAAAGTGTCTTTTATGGGGCTTTCCTGGTGGCGCAGTGGTTAAGAATCCGCCTGCCAATTCAGGGGACATGGGTTCGAGCCCTGGTCCGAGAAGATCCCACATGCCGCGGAGCAACTAAGCCCGTGCACCACAACTACTGAGCCTGCACTCTAGAGCCTGTGAGCCACAACTACTGAGTCTGAGTGCCACAACTACCGAAGCTTGCATGCCTAGAGCCGGTGCTCCGCCACAAGAGAAGACACCGCAATGAGAAGCCCGTGCACCGCAAGGAAGAGTAGCCCCCACTCGCCGCAACTAAAGAAAGCCCATGCACAGCAACGAAGACCCAAGCAGCCAAAAATAAATAAATAAATAAAATGTGTCTTTTATGTAAGAAAAGGTCCTGAAAGGGCACAATCAAACTATAAAATACTTCCTGCCCAAAGTAATCCCATAAGAACTAGAGCTTGACTTGTGATAAGAAGAAACAGAAAAATGGCATTATCTTACTAAAAATACCCTGTACAATAAGGGAACCTTTAGTAAAAGGAGTAACACCTGTAATCATCAGTTCCAAAAGATGCTTCATTTCTTTATTCTGTCCGATACCTACAAAATAGTTGCTATAACTAGTGGCATTTATCTTAAAGTTTCAAAGAAAAAAAAATATTGCCTTGTCTTTCTTTTTCATTCTTCCTATGTCTATTTTAGTTAAAAGTCTACTTAGGATTACACGTTAAACTCTCACATGGTAGAATGGTGTATGTTTTCCCATATTTATTTCCTTGTCAAATCTACATTTAGTATCCCTGTCTCTACAGGAAAAGTGAAGAACCAACTGAGTAGATTTGGTAAATTGAAGTATTCATGTTTCCCTGTATCCAGGACCCAGTTCCTCATCCATCCTGTATCCAAGTCATGTGCCATATACTTTGCAGCTATTTCCATACAAAGGGTGACATTTATTTCCCTACCCTTTAACTTTGAGTTTAGCCCCGAGACTCTCTTTTCAATAAAATGTTGCATTAGTGCCAGTGTGCCACTTCAGAGTTCATGTGTGGCTTCCGTTTGTGTGAATAACTTCTGCCCTGGCCATGAGAAAAACTCTTGCACTAGACTGCTGGTTCCAGGAGGAGAAAGAGAAACATGAGGTATAGAGGGGTTGGCTGATGTAGGCTAGGCTTGGGCTTGGCAAAATAAGTATATATATATATATATTATATATATATATAATATATTATATATAATATATATTATATAATATATATAATATATATATAATATATATATTATATATATATATATATATATATATAGAGAGAGAGAGAGAGAGAGAGAGAGAGAGAGAGGGAGATAGCCAAGCCCAGCCTACCTACGTCTGCCAACCCCCAGTGGACCCAAGATTAGTGAGAATTAATGATTGCTATTTTAAGCCACTTAGCATTTGAGTAGTTTGTTATAAGCAGTATTTGCCAGCAGATATATGTGAAATCTGACACATGAGACAACTACACACACATAAATACACAGTTAGCAACTACTATTTTTTCATGACAGTAGAGTTTTTACTTGAGATCTCAGAGCTTTCTTCAACTCATCTTCTTAACGTGCTTTGGCAGGATGAACCTGAACATGGAATGAAGTCAAGTTTTCTCTTACTTTCCACTAAATAGCAGGACTGCTTGTTACATAATAATAAGTATGTCAATCTGTTGTATCCTCCACTACAGAAGAATTACTCTCCTATAATTCTCCTTCTTGACACATATTTGTAATAAACTATTAATTTGATTTCAATTTCTGCTTTGCCCAGTGGGGTGAATAATAGCTAACAACCACAGGCAGGCTTTAATACTCACACAATGCTATGAGGAACTCAATATCACCATTTGACAGATGGGGAAACTGAGATCCAGAGATGCTAAGAAAATTTCCTGACATCACACAGCTGAGAAGTAGAATAACTTTAGTTCAAATCCAAGCAGACTGGTTCCAGAACCTTTGCTCTAAACCATTGATAGATACCACATGGTTTTGGAAGTCATCTATCCCTAGCGCTTTGCCCAACGCGGGACATGTAGGTATGGAGCAGTTGTTGAAAGGTTTAGCTGAGCATACTTGAGCTAAGGTGGCATACACTATGAAGAGAGGAAAGCTAACCTGTCGAAGACAGTGATATTACTTCGTTTGATTCACTTCTTTTGAGAACAACCATGAAGCAGCCACCGGTGCGTGTACTGACAATTTCCAAGCTGGCGAAAAAAGACAGACACGGTCCCCACTCTCCTAGTGCAAATACTCTAGTGTTGGAGACAGAAATGAACAAGAAGTGCTGATTACAAAATATGAAAGTGCTAAGAAAGAAGCAAACAAGGTGATGATAGAAAATAATGGATATGAGTGAGAAACATTTTATTTTTTTTTGGTGGTCAGGGAAGGCCTCCATTGAAGAGGAAACATTTAATCTGAGAGCTGACGAGTGGAGGAGATCCCTGCAGGCAGAGCGGGTATATGGATCCTGAAGCACGAAAGTGCTGCCATTCCACTTGCTCTAGATCATGGCTGAAACTTCCCAAAGCTCTGTCTGCTTTCTGTATAATTTCTACACTGTAGCCACAGTGATCTTTCTCAAATTGTTCTCTGGTATTTTAAGGAAGAAGAAAATACTATTTAACAAGGCCTGCAAGTTTGGCTCCTTCCTTTTTTTTTGCAAAGTTCACCTTGTTCTCTTTTGCTTTCTGCCCTAGTTATCTGTCCTTCTATCTTTGTGTCCTTGTCATGCCTTATGATACCTTAAATCTGCACGTTTACGTGCATAGTTTTCTACTTGAGCCCCTGTTTTTTAGATAATTTGTGCTAAAGAATCTGTATCCCAAGGAGCCTTGCTTTGTCTGCTAACCATATAAAATTCCTGTTTGAAGATATTCATAGCACTATTCATTACTCTTCTGTATATTTGACAGAGTTAACATTTTAGAGCTGTGTGTGTGTGTGTGTGTGTGTGTGTGTGTGTGTGAATATTGGATAAATGTAAATTTATGAAGTTAGGAACCATGTCTCTTTTTATTTAACATCTTTATTGGAGTATAATTGCTTTACAATGGTGTGTTAGTTTCTGCATTATAACAAAGTGAATCAGCTCTACGTATACATATATCCCCATATCCCCTCTCTCTTGTGTCTCCCTCCCACCCTCCCTATCACACCCCTCTAGGTGGTCATAAAGCACCGAGCTGATCTCCTTGTACTATGCAGCTGCTTCCCACTAGCTATCTGTTTTTACATTTGGTAGTTTATATATGTCCATGCCACTCTCTCACTTCATCCCAGCTTACCCTTCCCACTCCCCGTGTCCTCAAGTCCATTCTCTACATTTATATCTTTTTTCCTGTCTTACCTCTAGGTTCCTCAGAACCATTTTTCTTTTTCTTTTTTTCTTTTCTTTAGATTCCATATATATACGTTAGCATATGGTTTCTGTTTTTCTCTTTCTGACTTACTTCACTCTGTATGACAGACTCTAGGTCCATCCACCTCACTACAAATAACTCAATTTCGTTTCTTTTTATGGCTGAGTAATATTCCATTGTATATATGTGCCACATATTCTTTATCCATTCATCTGTTGATGTACATTTAGGTTGCTTCCATATCCCGGCTATTGTAAATAGTGCTGCAGTGAACATTGTGGTACATGACTCTTTTTGAATTATGGTTTTCTTAGGGTATATGCCCAGTAGTGGGATTGCTGGGTCATATGGTAGTTCGATTTGTAGTTTTTTAAGGAACCTCCATACTGTTCTTCATAGAGCCTGTATCAATTTACAGTCCCACCAAAAGTGCAAGAGGGTTCCCTTTTCTCCACACCCTCTCCATCATTTCTTGTTTCTAGATTTCTTGATGATGGCCATTCTGACTGGTGTGAGATGATATCTCATTGTAGTTCTGAATTGCATTTCTCTAATGATTAATGATGTTGAGCATCCTTTCATGTGTTTGTTGGCAATCTGTATATTTTCTTTGGAGAAATGTCTATTTAGGTCTTCTGCCCATTTTTGGATTGGGTTGTTTGTTTTTTTTGATATTGAGCTGCATGAGCTGCTTGTATATTTTGGAGATTAATCCCTTGTCAGTTGCTTCATCTGCAAGTATTTTCTCCCACCCTGTGGGTTGTCTTTTCGTCTTGTTTATGGTTTCCTTTGCTGTGCAAAGGGTTTTAAGTTTCATTACGTCCCACTTGTTTATTTTTGTTTTAATTTCCATTTCTCTAGGACGTGGGTCAAAAAGGATCTTGCTGTGATTTATGTCATAGAGTGTTCTACATATATTTTCCTCTAAGAGTTTTATAGTGTCTGGCTTTACATTTAGGTCTTTAATCCATTTTGAGTTTATTTTTGTGTATGGTGGTGTAGAGTGTTCTAATTTCATTCTTTTACATGTACCTGTCCAGTTTCCCCAGCACCACTTATTGAAGAGGCTATCTTTTCTCCATTTTACATTCTTGCATCCTTTATCAAAGATAAGGTGACCATATGTGCGTGGGTTTATCTCTGGGCTTACTACCCTGTTCCATTGATCCATATTTCTGTTTTTGTGCCAGTACCGTGCTGTCTTGATTACTGTAGCTTTGTAGTATAGTCTGAAGTCAGGGAGCCTGATTCCTCCAGCTCCGTTTTTCATTCTCAAGATTTCTTTGGCTATTCGGGGTCTTTTGTGTTTCCATACAAATTGTGAATTTTTTTGTTCTAGTTCTGTGAAAAATGCCAGTGGTAGTTTGATAAGGATTGCACTGAATCTGTAGATTGCTTTGGGTAGTAGAGTCATTTTCACAATGTTGATTCTTCCAATCCAAGAAGATGGTATATCTCTCCATCTGTTTGTATCATCTTTAATTTCTTTCATCAGTGTCTTATAATTTTCTTCATACAGGTCTTTTGTCTCCTTAGGTAGGTTTATTCCTAGATATTTTATTCTTTTTGTTGCATTGGTGAATGGGAGTGTTTTCTTGATTTCACTTTCAGATTTTTCGTCACTAGTATATAGGAATGCCAGAGATTTCTGTGCATTAATTTTGTATCCTGCTACTTTACCAAATTCATTGATTAGCTCTAGTAGTTTTCTGGTGGCATCTTTAGGATTCTCTATGTATAGTATCATGTCATCTGCAAACAGTGACAGTTTTACTTCTTCTTTTCCAGTTTGGGTTCCTTTTATTTCTTTTTCTTCTCTGATTGCTGTGGCTAAAACTTCCAAAAGTATGTTGAATTATAGTATGAGAGTGGGCAATCTTGTCTTGTTCCTGATCTTAGTGGAAATGCTTTCAGTTTTTCACCATTGAGAATGATGTTGGCTGTGGGTTTGTCATATATGGCTTCTATTATGTTGAGGGAACTGCCCTCTGTGCCTGTTTTCTGGAGAGTTTTTATCATAAGTTGGTGTTGAATTTTGTCGAAAGCTTTCTCTGCATCTATTGAGATGATCATATGGTTTTTCTCCTTCAATTTGTTAATATGGTGTATCGCACTGATTGATTTGCATATATTGAAGAATCCTTGCATTCCTGGGATAAACCCCACTTGATCATGGTGTATGATCCTTTTAATGTGCTGTTGGATTCTGTTTGCTAGTATTTTGTTGAGGATTTTTGCATCTATTTTCATTAGTGATATTGGCCTGTAGTTTTCTTTTTTTGTAACATCTTTGTCTCATTTTGGTATCAGGGTGATGCTGTCCTTGTAGAATGAGTTTGGGAGTGTTCCTCCCTCTGCAATATTTTGGAAGAGTTTGAGAAGGATAGGTGCTAGCTCTTTTCTAAATGTTTGATAGAATTTGCCTGTGAAGCCATCTGGTCCTGGGCTTTTGTTTGTTGGAACATTTTTAATCACAGTTTCAATTTCAGTGCTTGTGAATGGTCTGTTTATATTTTCCATTTTTTCCTGGCTCAGTCTGGGAAGGTTGGGCTTTTCTAAGAATTTGTCCATTTCTTCCAGGTTGTCCATTTTATTGGCATAGAGTTGCTTGTAGTAATATCTCATGACCCTTTGTATTTCCGCAGTGTCAATTGTTACGTCTCCTTTTCCATTTCTGATTCTGTTGATTTGAGGCTTCTCCCTTTTTTTCCTGATGAGTCTGGCTAATGGGTTATCAATTTTGTTTATCTTCTCGAAGAACCAGCTTTTAAATTTATTGATCTTTGCTTTCGTTTCCTTCATTTCTTTTTCATTTATTTCTGATCTGATCTTTGTGATTTCTTTCCTTCTGCTAACTGTGGGGTTTTTTTTGTTCTTTCTCTAATTGCTCTAGGTGTAAAGTTAGGTTGTTTATTTGAGATGTTTCTTGTTTCTTGTGGTAGGATTGTATTGCTATAAACTTCCCTCTTAGAACTGCTTTTGCTGCATCGCATAGGTTTTGGGTTGTCATGTTTTCATTATCATTTGTTTCTAGGTATTTTTTGATTTCCTCTTTGATTTCTTCAGTTATCTCTCTTTAGTAGCATATTGTTTAGCCTCCATGTGTTTGTATTTTTTACAATTTTTTTCCTTTAATTGATATCTAGTCTCATAGCACTGTGGTCGGAAAAGGTACGTGATACCATTTCAGTTTTCTTAAATTTACCAAGGCTTGATTTGTTACACAAGATATGATCTTTCCTGGAGAATGTTCCATGAGCATTTGAGAAGAAAGTGTATGCTGTTGTTTTGGATGGAATTTCCTAGAAATATCAATTAAGTCCATTTGTTTAAAGCTTGTGTTTCCTTATTTATTTTCATTTTGGTTGATCTGTCCATTGGTGAAAGTGGGGTGTTAAAGTCCCCTACTCTGATTATGTTCCTGTTGATTTCCCCTTTTATGGCTGTTAGCATTCGCCTTATATATTGAGGATTCCTATGTTGGGTGCATAAATATTTACAGTTGTTATATCTTCTTCTTGGAGCGATCCCTTGATCATTATGTAGTTTCCTTCTTTGTCTCTTGTAATAGTCTTTATTTTAAAGTCTATTTTGTCTGATATGAGAATTGCTACTCCAGCTTTCTTTTGATTTCCATTTGCATGGAATATCTTTTTCCATCCCCTCACTTTCAGTCTGTATGTGTCCCTAGGTCTGAAGTGGGTCTGTTGTAGATGGCATATATATGGGTCTTGTTTTTGTATCCATTCAGCCAGTCTATGTCTTTTTGTGGGAGCATTTAATCCATTGACATTTAAGGTAATTATCGAGATGTATGTTCCTATTACCATTTTCTTAATTGTTTTGGGTTTTTTTTTTTTTTTGCAGTACGCGGGCCTCTCACTGTTGTGGCCTCTCCCGTTGCAGAGCACAGGCTCCGTACGCGCAGGCTCAGCGGCCATGGCTCACGGGCCCAGCCGCTCCGCGGCATGTGGGATCCTCCCGGACCGGGGCACGAACCCGTGTCCCCTGCATCGGCAGGCGGACTCACAACCACTGCGCCACCAGGGAAGCCCTTGGGTTTTTTATTGTAGGTCTTTTCCTTCTCTTGTGTTTCCTGCCTAGAGAAGTTCCTTTAACCTTTGTTTTAAAGCTGGTTTGGTGGTGCTGAATTCTCTTAACTTTTGCTTGTCTGTAAAAGTTTTAATTTCCCTGTCAAATCTGAATGAGATCCTTGCTGGGTAGAGTAATCTTGGCTGTAGGTTTTTCCCTTTCATCACTTTAAATATGTCCTGGAACCATGTCTTTTTGTAACTACTATTTTATCCCCAGTGCTTTGAACAATGCTTGAGACACAGTAAATGATTAATACATATTTATTTAATTCGTTGAGTAAATGTTATTGAAGTATTTTAGGCAGGGGAGTTATATAATACAATGTATATTTTAAAATGATCACTTTGGCTGCTTTGAGAGGAATAGATTAGAGATGGGCATAAGTGAAGAAGAGAGCTTGTTAATAGGCTGCTGTAACGGTCCTGGTGAGAGATAGTTATGGGTGGGTATTGAAGAGATAGAGCAGATCTTAAATATTAGCCGGATTTCAGATGATTTGGGGAAAAAAATTTGAAGGTTTACTCTTATTGGCTGAGGACGATAAGGAAAGAAATGAGTTAAGCATAATTTTAGATTTCAGAGAGCAAAGTAATAATATTTGTGGAAATGAGGAAAAGTTATATGGATGGAACAGTTCCGTTATTGGGGAAATTAAGAGTGTTTTTCACTATGTTGAATTTAAGATGTCTTGGAAACTTTCGAGGGACAATGTCAAACAGACAGTTGAATTGATTTATCTGGATACCCAGGGGAAAGTACTCAAATGCAGATATACATTTAGATATCATCAGTATTTAGATTTCATTGACAGTCATGGAAAAAGGCAAAATCATAAGAGAGTGTTATAAAAGAGAGGTTTTCGCTGATTCCTGAAAAAAAAAAAAAAAATATATATATATATATATATATTTAGAAATAAGAGATAAGAGTTTCAAGAAAGACAGAATAGGAAATAATTTCAACAAAGGATGCTGAAACATCCAGATAGCCATATTGCAAAAAATAAATTAAAGGAACTTTGATTTCTAGCTCTCATTATATAAAAATTAATTCAAATAAGATCACAGACCAAAAGAAAAAAGCTAAAGCTCTAAACATATAGAAGAAAATATAAGAATATATCTTTTCAACTTTGGCTTAGGTAATATTTTTTAGCCTGCATACATAATACAATACATTTATAAGTAAAAGAAACTGATAAATTGGACTTAATTAAAATTAAAGCATTTGTTCTTCAAAATACACCATTAAGGATTGAATAAGCAAACCACAGACCAGCAAAAAACATTAACCATTTATATACTTGACAAAAAACTTGCAGAATAAAAATAAGCTCTACAACTTGGTAATTAAAAGGCAAACAGTCCAATTTAAAATATTGGGAAGACTTCATAATATTGGCACAAGATACTTCACAAAAATGTTCTAATGACCAATGAGCATATAATAAGATGCTTAATATCATTAATCACTAGGGAAAAACAGATTAAAACCACAACCACTTCATACGCATTAGAATAGCAAAATTTTGTGATTGACAATACCAAATGCTGGTGAAAACATGGAACCAGAACTCTCATACATTCCTGGATCTGAGAGGAACCAGATCCTCTCATACAGGATATAAAATGATTCAGTTACTTTGGAGAACTGATAGGAACTTTCTTGTAAAGTTAAACATATGCTTATTCTATGACCCAGTGATTCTACTCCTAGGTGTTTACCCAAGAGAAATGAAAAATATGTCCACAGAAAACTTAGATGTTCATAGCAAGTTTATTCATAGTAGCCAAAAAATTAAAGTTGAGGTAACCACCAATAGGAAAAAAATATAAATTTGTGGTGTACAAAATATTTAATGTGGTAGGCAGAATTCTAAGATGAACTCCAAGATTCCCACCTACTGATACACATGGCCTGACTAGTCCCCTCCCCTTGAGTATGGGCAGCTCAGGTGAATATGATGGGATCACACGCTTGTGATTAGATTGTATCTTGTGGATAGGTGAAGGGATTTTTGTAGGTGTAATAAATATTTCATATCAGCTGATTTTGAGTGAAGAAGGAAATCTTCCCAGGTGTCCTGCTTTAATCAGGTCAAAACACTTAAAAAGTAGGACTGGGCTCTTTCTGAAGATGTAGAGATATTCTCCTGTTGACTTTGAAGAAATAAGCTTCCATATTATGAGATTTGTGAGAGATCCATGTGGCAAGCAATTGCAAGATCCTCAAGGAGCTGATAGCAGACCCTGGCTGACAGTCAATGGGAAAATGGAAACTCAGTCCTACAACCACAGAGAACTGAATTTAGCCAACAGTCAGTTGAGCTTGGAAGAGGACCCTGGCTTCTGAAGGAAATGTAGCCCAGCTGACACATCTAGATTTCAGCCTTGTGAAACTCTGAGCAGAGTACTCAGCTAAGTTGTGACTCAACTCCTGACCCATGGAGACTGTGAAATGATAAATGAATGCTGTCTTGTGCCATTAAGTTTGTGGTAATTTGTTACACAGCAATAGAAAATGAATACACTTAGCAATAAAAAAAAATATGACTTATAGACAAAACATACATAAGTCTCAAAAACATTAGTGAATGAAATCAGACACAAACACCTATTATTTCATCTATGTAAGTTTCAAGGACGGGTAAAGCAGATTTCTAATGATAGAAATGAGCACAGTGGTTGTTTCCAGAAATGGAGAGATTGACTAGAAAGGAATACAAGATGACTTTCTGGAGTGTATAGAAATATCAGTAGTTCAGTGTCTTTGTTTATATTTGTCAGAACTCATTGAACTGTACACTTAAGATTTGTGCATTTGACTATGTAAATTATACCTCAATTTAACAAAAAAGAAAGAGTGGCTGATAGTGTCAAACGTAGCTAAGAGTCTAAGACAAAAATAGAGAAGTGCTTATTGGATTTGGCCTTCTCAGATACTTGGTGAACTTGGTAAAAGCACATTCTGCCCAAAGTGCTGGTAAAATTAGATTAGAATATGTTGTAGTGGGAATAGAAGCAGAACTTGAGCCGTTATATATAGACAACTCTTTCAAGATGTTTAGTTATCAAAGGGCAATAGAAGATGGGGAAGTCTTTTGATTATAAATGTGAAATAAAGGGAGTGTATGTATTTCAAGATGGTAGATCCCAGAGCATGTTGGAACTGATCAAGTATAAATGAAAAATTCATCATGCAAGGTTTAGAAGGGATATATAAATGGATGGATTACTTGAGAAGGTCAAATTAGATGATCTTCAGAGCATAAGTGAGGGCAAAACCTGACAGGAATAAAAAAAATAAATGTATAAATTTAAATTGTGTTGGATAATTGATAAAATAAGTAGACAAATTGTTAGTAAGGATATAGAAGACAGAAAGCATTTCAAAGAAATTTACCTAACTTACATTATAGAGCAGTCCCCCAACAATATCAGAACACACCTTCTTTTTAGTTTTTATTATTACTATTTTTTAATGTTAGGTAGAAACCTAATTACTTATTTATTTATCTGTCTATTTTTACAGCTTCTTTTTAAACATGCACAGAGCATATAAAGATAAAGCCTATACTGAGATATAAAACAAATCTGAATAAATGCAAGGAGATTAAAATCGTAAACAATATGTTCACAAACCACAGTAGCATGGAATTAAAAATAATAGCCAGCTATCTGGAAAATATCTGCATATTTGGAAATTAAACAACACACTTCTAAATAATTCATGGGCCAAAGAAGAAATCAAAAAGGAAATGAGAAAACATTTTGAAGTGAATAAAAATAGAAACACAAGATTCTTATTCCAGCTAAGCTGGGATAATTGTAACTAAAAACTTTAGAAAAATGCATCTGCAATCCTGTTGGTTCAATCTTCTGATTAATACAGAATTCTTCTACTTCTCACCACCCCACTACTACCATACTAGTCTAAGTTGTCATCATTTTTGCTTACATCTTTGTGATAGCCTTCACTCTGCTCTTTCTGTTTTGTGTACTTCCCCTACACACCCTATCCCACTCCACAGTTTTAGTCAAACAGCATCTTGAATGGACCTTGTGAGATGTATGTCAGATCATATTATTGCTATTTTCAGAAATAGTCAATGATTTCTTGTTACTCTCACAGTTAAAATGATGAAGGTCCAAAGAGGCCAGTAGAACTTGTCTCATCATTGTTTATCCAACCTATTTTTACTACTCCTTCCTTTCTTGTCTCTTATTAATTTTGTCTCCTTGATGTTTCTTTTCTTTTTCCATTTTTTTGTCTTGTATTTATACCTTCAAGGGCTTCCTACCAGCTTAGAGTAAAATTTAAAAAATGCTTATCTGTAAAGGCTCTACCTGATATGACTTTTGTTTGCCTCTGTGGCCTCATTCCCTCATCCCCCCCTGCTGCCTGTCTCTCTCTCTCTCTCTCTCTGTCTCACGCACACACACACACTCACTATGTCCCAGCCACCCTGGACTTCTTCTCATTACTTGAACACACCAAGTACTTTCCTGCCCCCATGACTTTGTCCTTGCTGGTCCCTCTGCCTGGAACATTTTCCTCTCATTTCTTCATATAGGCCAGTTCCTTTTCATCTCTCAGGCCTCAGCTTTAAAGCAATTGCTTCCGAGAGGATTTGCCTGTCCAGCCCAGCTAAGGCTGCCCACCCTCCAAATACCATCCAGTAACTCATCCCATTTCATTTGCTGTGGTACATATGTGCTGAAATTCTTTTATCCCATCACTTCTATGTTATCCTTTTCCCCTGTTGCACTCTGAGCTCCAAGAGCAGAGACCATATCCGGTTTTTCATCCTGATATTCTCAACTCAGAATATGTGTACAAAAAATATTTGTTGAATAACTGAATGACAGATGGAGAAAATAAAATAGCAATAATAAATAAATAAATATGGTGTTCATTGGATTCCCAGTTCCTTCACTTGAACAGCGTAGAACAGATATTTTTTCCCTCGCCGAAAAAATTGAGTGAGAATACCATATCACTCCAGGAAGTCTGTAGTGAAGACTTTAGGAAAAGCCTTGTAAAATGGGCCTGAAGCAGTGATTAATACTTAAAAGTATCTCAGCTGCAAGGGAGCTTAGAGTTGCAATGAAAGGCTGAGAATCTGGGGTCAGACCACTTGAGTTTGAATTCTGACTTTACTACTGCCTAGCTTTACATCTTTGACCTCTCTGTGCCTCAGCTTGTCTGTCTATAAATATCTGAACTTACTATATAGACTTACTGTGGGGATTAGATGCCTTAGTACATGTAGAAGTCTCAGAAAAATGACTAGCAGCTGTAAATAGTCTAAAAGTGTTTGATAAATCTGCTCGGTCTTCCTGGAGGCATCAAGGAAGTATGGAGGATGCTAGTAATTAACAACTCCTGGCACTGGTTCTGGTTCCAGCCCACTAACGCCCAACATTGCTTAATGGAATAGATGAACAGGGTGAATACAGCTTTGGGATACTTTTCCCTGAGCCCAAACTTCTGAGTTTCTTCCCCATCCTCTTCTGGGCCAGCAGCTCCCCTGTTCCTAGCCCCTGTGTGCATGTGCATTGATTTCAGAGCAGCTGGAAAGCTCAGCAGAGCTAGCTTTTCTAGCCCAGCTGGACCAAGGAAACCCCCCCCCAGTAGGGCACACCGTAGGTGCTTCAGTACTTTATTATGAAAATATTGGACTTATGTAAAAGTTGAAAGAATTTTTACCTTGAAAATCCATACATCCACTAGCTAGATTCTTTTATTAACATTTCTAGACATACCACATACTCAGTTCATCTGGTTATTGATCCATCATTCATCTTGCTTTACATATATTTCAAAACAAGTTGCAGACACCAGCACCCGTCACTCCTAAACACTTCAGCATGAATATCATTAGCTTGATGTCAGTATCTGATTAGCATTTTAAAAATCTTTTCTTTTGATGTTAAAAAAAACCTACAAGGAAATATTAAATTTATTATGCCTTTCAATGAGTTTTGATAGTTGCATACAACTGGGTAACTAAACCCCTATCAGGACATAAAATGTTACTATCACCACAGAAATGTTCCTAGTCAACCTTTAACCCTATTCCCTGATAATAATTCCCATTAGCCCCCTCGCAGATTAGTTTTATTGTTCTAGAACTTAAAATAAATGAAATCATTTGGACAAGGCTTCTTTTACTCAGCGTAGGTTTTGAGTTTCATTCATGTTTTTGCATGTTTTGCATGTTCATTTTTATTGCTGCATAGTATTTCATTATATGACTATACCACAGATTATTTTTTATCCGTTCACCAGTTGATGGACACACGTGTTTTCTCCAGTTTTGCTTTACTATGGATACAGCTGCTTTGAACATTCTTGTATATATCCTTTGGTGGATGTATGTTTTTGTTTCTCTTGGTCACATCTAGGATGAGAATTGCTGGGTTACAGGGTAGATATATACCTAGTTTTATAAGGAAACGGAAGACTTTTGTCAAAGTGGTTATAGAACATTCCCTCAACAATGTACAAGAATTTCCATTTTTCACTTCCTTTTCAACATTTGGCGCACACCATCTCAAGGATTTTGTACTTCCTGTGTCCTCTGTCAGGTATGTTCTTCACTGTGGATTGTTCACTCACATACTTCAGACTTCTGGAAGTCTTTTTCTCAGTGCAGCCTTCCTTTCCTCTCATACTTAAAATTGCACTCAGCGCACCCACCCAGCCACCCACCAACAACACTATCTCCCTTACTTCTTTAATTTCCCCAGAGAATTTATGTACTTGTCAGTTTGTCTGTCCACCCTCCCCCTCCAGTGAATTGTGATCTCCATTATACCTTGTAATTTTTGCTCTTTTTTCCATATGTTTAAAAAGAATGGGTATTCTGATATTGTTGGGTGGATTGTTCCATAAAGTGAAATGTTACTCTTGCATTCCTTGTCTCTGTAAGCATTCCTGGCTCACAGTAGGCAGTTAATATATATATCTGTTGAGTAAATGAATATATGGAAATACTTGTGGAGTGGATAGAAGCACAGCAAGACTCTGTATTTGCAAAAGTTTACTTTCGTTTGTAGTCAAAAGCCATCTAGGCACAAATTTGAAATACTTGGCTTAAATCTGATCACTTGTTTCACCAATTAGAATTTGTCACTCTTTTCCTTTGCTTGAACCTAAAAAGGGACAACAGATGAGATAGTAATTCATCATGACTGATGGTATATGCTTCAGTGCCTAGTAGTGAAGGAATATCTTTCTCAAAGCCAACAATGGCAACTTTCAAGAGAAGTAGATATTCTTCCAGACTAATTTTAACATCCCTTAGAACGTCTGGAAGACTTTCATGGTAAAAATAAAAAGTCTGTGAAGTGTTGTAGCCCCTACCTCATTATATATTGTGTATCACTCATACAGAGGAAACACATATGGCAGCTTAATTGTATATTGTTTCTTGAAATTGTTTTAAGATCCACTTATCTTCCCAGAATTCTTTGCCTTGCTAATGAGATTCTCATTTGAATATATTGAGGAAAGTTTCAGAATTGGTCCAGCTGTTCAGTGAAACTCTATTAAACTGTTACTTCTGTCATTTTTTCTCTCTTTTATTTGCTTTTGAGTAGATCATAACTTTGACTCGTTTTCATCAGAGTAAGCTCACAAGTTCTCAACGTAGCCTTGATAGGAGTATATACGTTGGATTTGCTTTAAAGATTGTTTACATTATTAGATACAGAAGTCCATCTACTTACAAAGTGGTTAAGTTCTAAAAGCCAGTTTGCAAATACTTTTCATTTTTAAGTCCACATAGTGTCCAAAGCAGGGGAAATAGGGAATTAAGTTTGCAGTTCATGGATATACTGATGCCAATTAGGAAGTCTGTTGTCTCTTTAAAAAATACCTTTTTAAAAATATTTAAAATTTAAGTATTTATATAAAACACAGCTTTTTTAAATATTTAAAATTTTTCTTCTCTTCCTTGATGATGTAACAGCAGTGATGCTTTAAAATCCTTAATGTGATTTTCTTATTTGCCTTTGTGAACTTTTATCCTTGGCCCTTTTCTGCCTGAGACATCTGTTACTTTGGAGAAAAATGAAGATTTATAAAAGAAAGAAATAGGGCCTATTAAGGAAAGAATGTATAGAAAACTACAGTGGTATTTAAAAGTATAAATAGTGGCATTATTGAACTTGGGTAGATTTTCCAGATCCTTTTCCTTTTCTTCCTTTCATTCAAAGAATATCTAGGATCAAGCAATGAAGACTCATCTCATAGTTTGAGCCACAGTGTAGACAAGATACCCATTTGCCTAGTACATCAAGACTGTAGAAGGAAATCATAACTTAGAATTAAAAGGGAAAACCAATTTCCATTTCTGAGGATTGTGGGAAGATGGAAGAAGAGAGAAGCAGGAGATAACATAGGTATCCTTAGGAAATATCTAATTTGAAAAAAAACAAATTAGGATTAAGTCCTGTGAGAAGACTGGAGTTTCACGTACTGTGGATAAGAATTGGATAAGATTTCAAGCAATATTTATTACAAGCAGGTCTTCAAGGAGCAAGTTAGACCAAAGACTTAAATGCTTTAAAAAGGAGCACAGTGCATGTGTGGGGAGGTCAGTGCTGGTGTGTTTGTTTATGGCGTAGTCATTTGATTACTGCAAGGCTAGTGAGCTCATTTCAAGTTTACATGGGCAAATTCAATTTTCTAAACTAGATATGATTTACAGGCTTTGTGGTTATCACATGTCCTGCTGTTAAGATTACCTTTTAGAAGATTAAATAATATCTTAATATTAAACTGCCAAATGACTTGAAGGGACTGTTGCCCCTTTATTTATTAGTTATTTATTTTGGGGGGCACGCGGGCCTCTCACTGTTGTGGCCTCTCCCGTTGTGGAGCACAGGCTCCGGACGTGCAAGCTCAGCGGCCCTGGCTCACGGGCCCAGCCACTCCGCGGCATGTGGGATCTTCCCGGACCGGGGCATGAACCCGTGTCCCCTGCATCGGCAGGCGGACTCTCAACCACTGCGCCACCAGGGAAGCCCACCCCTTTTATTTTTTGAATGAAAGAATATGTAAGAAACTATAATCACCATAAAAAGAAATGGAGCATGCTTAGCTTTAATTTTAAATGAAGTCTTTCTTTCAGCAGTACCCTTTGTTCCCTGTGCTTCTGAGATTCTCAGATTGTTTATACCATAAAACTCTGCTATAACTTTCATAACAGTAACATGGATTAAGATGTATTGTTATTGGTTCCAGTCCCCTGCCACCTCCTGAAAATGAGGGCTGGGAGTAGGCTAATGTTCTTATTTTGTGAGGCAGGTAGGATGTGAGAAGGAGAAAAAGCAGGCAACTCTGTCTCGTTAAAGAGGGATCTCCAGTATTCTCCAGGCGCAGTTTCCTTGACAAGGCTAATGAATTGGATATAGGTTGAAGATTTGACACTTACAAACACAGCATAACCTGTTAAATTTGAATTTCAGATAAATAACAAATAATTACTTAGTGTAAGTATGTCCATGCAGTATTTAGACATACAAAACTTATGTACATAATACAAATACAACATACAAATACAAAACTTATTTGTCACTTATCTGAAGTTCAAATTTAATTGGGCATCTGGTATTTTTCTGTCAACCCTAATTGGATGCTAACTGACCATAAGATTCTTAGGATTATTGTCCCTGTCCTTCAAATTACATTGGCCGGCCACAAGCCCCATAAATATCCTCATGAATGTTTGATCACTTTCCTTTTCTGGCTGCCGCTGGGAGAGGAGCTGCCTCCAAGTCCACGCATTTGCAATGAGTGGTCCTTTGGAACTGCTCCAATTTCCGGATCAAGAAGAACAAACAGATATAGGGCACCCACCCCAATAATCTGAAGGTCCACTCTTCTTTCCATTACAAGCAGCTGATGGACCACAAGACTGTGGCGTGGAGCCGGCAGCAGGTGGCAGAAGTGGCCTGGAGGTGGTGAAGTGGAGATCTGGCCCTGCAAAGCCCGCCACCTCCTACATGCAGACCACCATCAACAAGAACTCCCCTGACACCCTCAGCAGTATCCAGAACATAATCTGCAAAATCGAGTACCTTTGGGATCTGAGCGTAGTCTCCAACCGCAGAGCCAGTGCCATCCTGCACAGCGGATGCCGGTGACAGTGAAGAGGAGGCAGACGTGCCCCACCAAGAGCTCTTGAACACAGCCCTCCCACCCTGCCCCCCAGAGCAACAAAGATGGCAGCCAACTTTTCTCAAAAAAAAAAAAAAAAAAAAAAAAAAGCCACCAGGTCATTCTAAACTGCAGCCAGAACAAAGTTGGATTTGGATTGTGAAGAGCCTTTAGAATCCAAGGTGAACTAATCGCCCAGGTCTGCCCAGGTCTGTTATTTCAGTAACTTCACAGTACTGCAATTCTGCATCTTCGTGTTTTGGACCTTACTTATTGTATTATAGCAACTTTCTCTTTTGTATCTCACAGAAAGGGACAGCAATTAGTACTGGCAATGAGGAAGTTTGTATAACAGCAAGATTATGTCTTCTTAATATCTTTTCAACAAATAGCACTGTGATCTACAATTTCTTTTAATTTTTCAAAAAGAATATTCACATTTTAAAGCTTAAAATGTTGATTGTAAAGACTAAAGATAGGGAGAGGCATATCTGATAAATAAGGGCTTTCTTGCCTTCTCATTTGTGAGTCTGGGATGCGGCCTCCTGAAAAGCTGCTCAATCAGGGGCTCTGCTTCGTTAAATCAAATGTGTTAGTGCTACATGCTTTTACAGGTGGAGCTGTGAGGCTCAGCTTTCTCAGCTACCCTTGGTTTCCCTGTGGCAATCTTGCAGAAGTAGCTAGTATCTTAATTAAGAACCTGCTAAGGGGACCCATTAACAATAAAATGACTCTGGGTTGAAGGCAAAGGAGTAGTCACCTGAGCAAAGCCAAGGGGAGGGAGTGGATACTGGGAACACAGAGAAGTCTGTGATACCAAATGAGGGAGATATGGTTGAGGTCCTTTAGTGGCAAATTTGGAGGTATTTCTGAGCCAAAGGAAATGTCTTTGAGTTATACCAGCTGCAGACTTCTGCTAGAGATGTAAAGTCTCATAGGTGTACAAAATTCATCACCCAGTGATCAGAAGACCTACTTTTTTTGTCCCCGCCAAAGTCACATAAACTACACCCTCCCTCTTTATATGCAGGCACCACTGTAGGGTAAGAAGCAGAGGAGGGAGGAAGTTGTCTGAGAAACTAAGCACTGTTCTCCGGAGAGACTCCTTTCTCTCACTGCCTCTGTATCAGATATCTTGGATTCATTGCACACAACAAAAATCCCTTATATAGATAGCTTTATCATCAGTATGACTGTGAAATCCTTGAGGGTAAACATTGTGTCTCAGTATACTTGGTAAAGTGCTTCAGGAGAGAAGACATGCATCTAAAGAGATCAAATTGTGCAGAAAAACATGCAGCAAGAAGAGAAATGTGCCAAAGACATACATGGCTAAAATCAATCTTTCTCTCTCTTTCCAGTATTCATAGAAAATTATAGAAACCACGGGCAAAAAATGTCAATAAAGAGTGAAAAATCACCTGTAGTTCTGTTGTTCAAACATGTTTCCTATTTGTATTTTGTCACTCCTGCCTCTACACCTTGCAATGGAATTATATGAGGCACAATGGTTGTACTAGCTTTTCGGTTATAAATATATCCTGAACAACTCTCCTTGGTAATAAACCCAAATCTACACCCATTCTTAATGGTGAGGCATGATTCTTTGCATTAAATTTTTTCAGATTAAATTAGCCATTTAAGTAAATTGTTATTTTGTATTGCTTTAAGCAATGATGTAATGAGCAGCCATGCATATACATAGTTGGTTATAGGGTGTTTATTACTTTATTTACTTTGATGAGATCATGCTTCATTATTTTTGAAAAATTCATCTATTTTCTTATTTTTCTTCCATATGAATGCTGTATTTATTCGTGAAGATTTTCATCAGACCCTTTGTGTTGATTGGTAAATGTTCAAACTTTTACAGTTTTGTATCTCCTTATATAATTATTTATTCATTTAACAAATATTTATGAGGGACCTGCTATTTGCTTGGCACTAGACATATAAAGGTAATAAATATGGCTTAGTGGGAAGAGGCATGGAGAAACACCAGTAATCAGAGAGTAAATACATGATTCTATTTGCAGTGAGAGTTATGACAGAAGCTCACAGTGATTAAGTTGTTAATCCTGTGTCAGAGACGGCATCTTTGTGAATGGAGATTTAAGCTGAGACATGATATAGGCAAAGTGCCGGAGGAAACACATTAGTGAGAGAGGGCACAGCTGTACAAGGGTCCTATGGCTACATATTTGTGAAGACCTGAAAGAGTGGCATGGCCAGAGCATATAAGCAAGGGAAGCAGGTACACAAGATAAGCTATAGGAGAGACAAAACAGTACTTTAAATGCTTTGGTAAGGACTTTGTGTTTTGGGGGTTGCATTGTGCAGCTATTTAAATTGTAGTCATCTATGAGACATACTCGTAATTTGAGGAAGATTTTAAATCACCTCTTGTTTATTAAGAAATAGATAGCCATGTAATTTCCATTGTGAGATAGTTCTAATTATTTAAGATTTGAAGCCAATGAAGATAATTGGAGGTACATCATTGAAAGAGGCAATGATTCAGTCGGATTATGTTCTTAACACACATTTGAGAGGTTTTTTTGCCTGTATGCAATAGAAGCATATATCTTATCGATGCTATTATTTTAACTTAATCTTTATTTTTAACCATGAGTCTTATCATTCTGATGAATCCGTTGCATTTCGAGCAAGGTGTGGCTAATCAAGAGTGGGGTTGAACCAGGAGATACCTGGATCTTGCCACTGGGCTAGGCTCTTGCCTAATGGAGGTTATCACAGGATGTGATCTTACAAGACAATTCCTTCTGTGCCAAGAAGCTAGATTTTGAGAACTACAGCCAGCCTCCAATATCCACAGGTGTAGCATCAGCAGGTTCAACCAACTACGGATCAAAAATATTAAAAAAAAAAAAAAAAAAAGAAGTTCAGGAAAGTTCTAAAAAGCAAAATTTGAATTTTCCATGCTCTGGCAACTACTTACATAGTATTTACATTGCATTAGCTATTATAAGTAATCTAGAGTTGATTTAAAGTATACAGGAGGAGGTGCATAGGCTGTATTCAGTTATTATGCCATTTTATAGAAAGGACTTGAGTTTCCATGGATTTTGGTATTTTGAGGGGGAGGGTCCTGAAACCAATCCCCCAAACTGCTGAGGGATTTAGAAAACTAAGTTTTGAAAGTTCAAACTGATCAGTTCTTACACAAATCCTTAGGAATAGTTTGTTCAGAAGTGTTTTTCCTGACCTGAATTATAACATACTACTTTCTTTTATTCTTCCTATTGTGACTTTAACCAGTGATTTATGTAATTACATACCTAAAATAGAACTGTATCTATCAAAAACCAATCACAGAACCAAGGATTAAAGCTCAATGACAGAACTTGTCTTAGAATTTATTATGGATTCTATTTAAATAATTTCTACTCTGTAAGACACTGTATTTCATGCTTCTCATGTATTAGCTCTGTTCTTCATATCAGCTCTGAAAAATAGGAATTGATATTTTCATTTTATTTGTGGGGAACCTGAAGCTCAGAGAGGTTGCATCACTTTCGCAAAGTCACAGTACTGTAAGTGGCTGAGCCAGGATTCACACTGCATCTGTTTTTTATGCTGAGACTCTAGTGGCCTTTTTATTATACCATTTTCTTTGAAGGAAATTGCTGTAACATCATGTCTCATACCAGGGACTCTACTAAACCATATGGCATCATTTTAATGCAAATTCAAAAGAGCAGCTCATGAACGTACTCTGAGCACCCTGGTGCTAAAGGTATGTGACTTGGTAGACAGAGGACAGGCTGAACTTCAGTCCCCACTCGCTCCCTCAACCAGGACCCTAGAGCTGTGAACAACAGATACAACCACATCTGAGGACCTTGAACACGATGGAAAGTACATTATGTAAACAAGTGATCTAAATTAAAATGTCTACTTAACATTTGAAAGCCAATTAATAAGTTGAACTGCAATAAAACCAAAATAAGTCCTTAGTTTTTCCAGAGAATTTGATTATTCCAAATGTTAAATTTTATTTCCAGGTATAGTGCAGAGTACAGCCTTCCGTTATATCCTGACAAATTCTATATGGCCTTGTTAATCATGGGCCTGGTATCTGTTTCATAATGGGATTCAACTCTGTTTTTTTTTCAACTTCTCTTTTTTAATTATTAAAGCTAAGTAAAGTAAAATACCCAATTAAACTTCATTTCATAATGTATCTTTTTAAATTAAAAAGTTTACGATGGAAAATTATAGATATTGAAAGAGTAACATAAGCCTTAGGCAAATATAATTACAGGAATCAAAACATTGAGTTCATTTATTTATTAATCAAAATTTTTATTTGCCGAGCCCTTTTTTGATAGTAGGACGTGGAGGAGGCATAAGGAATCTAGGGCAAGGAGATATGGTTAGAATGTCATTTTAAAATGAGGTCCAGGTGTGTCACTTCTGAGACTAATTCATAAATGTAACACAGCTTCCATCTGCCTTTCTGTCTGAGACACCCACCCTTGGAATCCAGCTGCTGTGATGTGTGGAAGCCTCACACACATGAAGAAACCACATGTAGGTGTTCTAACTGAGAGCTCCCAGTGCGATCTTAGCTTGCCGGAAGCAGCAGCCTCCAGACACTTAACAGAGGTGGACTTTGAGATGACTTCAGCCCCAGGTGCTGTCAGATTGCAACTGCCTGAAAAACCCCATAAGTCAACTGCCTAGCCAGAAAGATAGAGGATAAGACTAATAAATAATTGTTGCTGCTTTTGCTAATAATTTGTCATTTGTTAAATAAGACTAGATAACCAAAGCCTTTCTACCTGAAGGAATAACACATATACACATAAGCATCAGAGAAAAATAACAGTGTTTACAAAAACCAAAAGATATTGGAAACAGGTGAGATCACTGTAGGTCATTGTATCTGGAAAAAGTTTAGTGGAGGAAGTGGAATATTAGCTGGATATAGAAGGAGGATTAAGTATAAAATCCATTCAACAAGATATGTATCAATTAATAAAATCAAGTAGTGTGCAATAGAAGGTCAATTAGCATTCTAAATAGAAAGCATTTTTTCAATTGTTACTGAAGTTAGTTAATTTACAATGTTTTAGTTTCAGGTGTACAACAAAGTGATTCAAAAAAATATATATAAATATATTCTTTCTCATATTTTTTCCCATTATAGGTTATTACAAGATATTGAATATAGTTCCCTGTGCTATACAGTAGGTTCTTGTTTATCTGTTTTATATACAGTAATGTGTATCTGTTAATCCCAAATTCCTAATTTATCCCTCCCCCATCCCCTTTCCCTTTTGGTAACCGTAAGATTGTTTTCTATGTCTGTGAGTCTGTTTCTGAGTAAGCAATATTTTAATTATTTGTTTTGGATGAAATATTTAAAGAATTATGAATAAAGAAGTTAGTAAACATCTTTAAGTCATTCTCTATTTGGAATTATCATTTTACCTTAAGTCATATTAGACCACATTGACCTATTGACAGGAAAAAAAAAGAATTGCACTTGGACCATGCAAAAGGGCCAAGTGTTTGATCTCTATAATGGAAAAAAAGAAAAATGTTGCATTTCTGCGTAAACCAGAAAGGTTATATAGTTAATTAAACTTGAATTAACAAATATCATAATATAGGTATCATTTTTCTCTTTTTACAAAAAAGAGTTTGATGGAAAAAATGTTTAGATTGAAGAACAGAGAAGGTATGCTAGCCTCTACAATTTTATTCATTTTGCATTTTGACAATGAAATTATGCCAAACGATGTTCTAGTGAAGAAGAACATTGCACAATATTTTGGCCCTGACTTTGCTATCATTAATATCACTTTAAATTTCCAACACCTCTTGGCTAACAAAAGAGATGACTATGTGGTCTAATGCTGTTTTTGCACCCAGAGTGTAAGTCTTTGAACAGGCAGTGTCCAATAGTGTCATCTTCTCTCAGACTTGCTGAGTATTGGTCACTGAAGTAGAATCTATTATATTATCTTCCTCTCGTAGAGAGTTTGAACTAGCTCATCCACATTGTAGTAGCTTAGATTACTGTTCATCAAATACTCACAGCCTTCTCTTCATGGAAGAAATGTAATTTATCACCTCATGGACTCAGAATTTGGCCACGTGACTGGCTGTGGCCAATGGGTGTGAATGGCAGTGACAGTGTGCCAGTTCTGAGCTGAGACTTTGGGAGGCATGGCAGCGGGAGAAGAGCACACCCCACATATCCGTTGCACCTTTAGGTCGGATCTTAGAATGACTGCATGTGAAGCAGAACCCAACCCCAAACTAATAATGTCACCCAGCCTATCCAAGCTCAAACAAAATCAGTTGACTTGTAGCTAACCAGAAGATATATAAATGTCAAATAAATGTGGTATTGTAAGTCACTGTGATGTTAGGGTTTTTGTTATAGAGTATTATCATATAGCAAAACCTAATACATATTAAAGACAAATTAAAGACAATTTTGTTCCTTTTTTCAACTTTTCCTGAGACTTACAAGAATTAAATTTGCCAAAGAAAAGGGTTATCAATTTATTCAGACATATTTGTCATTTTCCAAATACATAACGACAGATAGTTTTCTAAAATAAATATTTTCCCAGAATTTTATTTTGCTGATGGAATTTTGTAATCACACTTATGATCAACAAGTGAAAATTTTTTATAGGTACTCTATCTCCATCCAGAGTTTGGAGAACAAAACACAGTGAACATGCTGGCAAATAGCTTCTATGAAACCATCTTTTAGAATGTGAAGGTTTTGGGGTCAGAATACATTTTGTTGGGAAAAAAAGTGCTCTCCAGTGAATAAGTGAAATATTACATAGAATTGATAACTTTTCTTATAATGCTATAGTTATAACCAAAAAATAAAAAAGACACAAAATTTTAAAACCAACAGTAGTCAACCATTTGTCAATGGAGCAAAGAAGTCATTGTAAGATATGTAGACCGTCACTGATATGTGGCTCAAGCAAATTTTCTTATCACTCAATCCATATTTGGCTCTTCACTTGTTTTTAGTTCACAGTCATTGCTGCAGTTTACTTAACCACACTCTAGATTGTTTTCCATGTTTTTATTGTTTCACAATACTTTCTTGCATAGAGAAATTATGTTGGGAAGTTCAAGTATTGCTTGCCTAGACTTTCTCTTATTATGAAGAATAAGATCTTGCTGGTGGTGGTATGATAAAGCTGCCACTTAGAATGGAGGTAAACATTTCAATCTCCATTCTGTCACCTACTCTGCTTTATGATTTTGGTTTTAATTCATAGTCTAATTAAATTCTCATTTTAAATCAGGATGATCTGTAGACTACATATTATTTGTAACTCTTTAATGAACATGTGCTACTTAAGATTATCTTTTTAGGTCATAAGATTATATTCACTTATTCCAGAGATACATGAATCTGGTATGCAAAATAAAAACTCAGAGAGTCCACCCCTGTGAAATTTGAACAAAATTGCTAAGTTAAATAAATAGATAATAATTTGATATGGGTCATTTAGATACGTACTTGCTTCAAAGTAGAAAATGGGTCATTTAATATTTTGGAGGCCAATCTTCAATCTACTTAATGGCTTAAACATTCTTTAGTGTTAAAATTTTTATTTCTTTAATATTTCTTATGGTACTGTAGTACTTAATTCTATATATTCTGCCACAGACAGTTTGAATAGCATTTGGTCATTTAGCCATAAGGCCAGAAGAGCAGGCTACCTTGCATCTGAGCTTGGGGATTGTGCAGAGCGGTTTATACTTTAGGTCTCATTCATAATGGGCAGCTGGGCCAGAGCATCACACCTAAGTTGGTAGATGCTGCTTTCAAAATCCAAAAAGGCCCAACAAGTACTTATGTCTCTTCTTAGTTGTGTGCTGTGCAAGTAGAACAATTTTTCTTTGCTTATAAGGGGTGTCTTATACCCCAGGTCACTGAACTTCTAGAGACTTCGCTGATACTATGTCAAAGAACATACAGTAGTCCCCCGTTACCTGCAGTTTTGCTTTCCACAGTTTCAGGTACCTATGGTCAACTGAAGTCCAAAAATATTATATGAAAAATTCCAGAAATTAAAAATTCATAAGCCTTAAATTTGCACTGTTCTGAGTAGTGTGCTGAAATCTCACGCACTCTGGCTCTGTACTGCCCAGGACATGAACCATCCCTTTGTCCAGCGTATCTCATCCATTAGTCACTTAGGAGCATCTCAGTTATCTGATCGACTGCCTTATATTGCAGTGCTTGTGTTCAAGTAACCCTTATTTTACTTAATAATAGCCCCCAAACATGAGAGTAGTGATACTGGCAATTCAGATATGCCAAAAAGAAGCTGTAAAATGCTTCCTTTAAGCAACAAGGTGGAAGTTCTTGATTTAATAAGGAAAGGAAAAGAAATCGTATGCTGAAGTTGCTAAGATTTACAATAAGAATGAATCTTCTATCCGTGAAATTGTAAAGAAGTGCTGCCGCACTTCAAACTGCAGAAGTTACAGCCACACTGTGTGATTGGTGCTTAGTTATCATGGAGAAGGCATTACATTTATACAATAAGGTATTCTGAGAGAGAGGAATAAAGACCATATTCATGTAATGTTTATTACAGTATATTTGTTATAATTGTTCTATTATTAGTTATTACTGTTGATCTCTTACTGTGCGTAATTTATAAATTAAACCTTATCATAGGTTTGTATGTACAGGAAAAAACAGTGTGTGTGTGTGTGTGTGTGTGTGTGTGTGTGAGAGTGAGTGTGAGAGTGTGTGTGTTTGGTACTATAAGTGGTTTCAGGCATCCACTGAGGGTCTTGGAACACATCCCCGGTGGATAAGGGGGAACTATTGTACTATGTCAAAGAACAGGAGGCAAAGCAGTGAAGGTACATTTCTGTCCCTACAACGTATATGAAAACTCTTTTAGATTATCTTACTTGATAAGAATTGAAATGAAAGCATTTTGGGGAGTGGAAGTTGGCAAGCTTTTTCTGTAAAGGGCTAGACATAAATATTTTAGATTTTGTGAGTTACAGAGAATCTCTGTCATATATTGGTCTTGTTTGCCTTTAGTAGAACTTTGACAGTGTAAAAGCGTTCTTAGTTCTTGGGCTATACAAAAACAGTCCACAGGGCGCAGTTTGCTAACCTCTGTTCTAGGTACTAGGTTCTATTTCTAATCGGCACCACCATGTAAGTTTGCATTAATCCACAGTCATTTTCCAAGATCTTTCTGGCCATCAGGAGACTTAAATGATGATGTGGTGATGCACTACCCTGCCACCTTCCTGAATCTTTTATGTTTTAAAGATACTAGCAATCTCAGAAAATTCTAACAAAAATTCAACATTTGAAATTTTCGTTGTAAGTGTAATTTCAATTTAGTTTTTTTAAAACTCTTACCTTTTCACAAATAAAGAAATCTGAGCTTTTAGTTCTAAAAAGAAAGTCATTATTCTAGGCATATTTCCTCCTATTTAGCTTTGGCATAGAGGTTAAAATGTCTGTGTGTTATAATACTGTATTAGGAAAAATACCACTAAAATATGAACATTCATTTAGTTTAATAGAACTACTTACAGTAATTCCCCTACATACGAACATTCAAGTTGCGAACTTTCAAAGATGAAAACGTGTGTTCGCATGTCCAGTCACGTAAGTTAGTTCACACGTCTGGCATACATTGTCATGTGCGTGTATCCTCTACAAGTGATTGTGCTTTTGTATACTGTACAGTACTGTATAGAGTACAGTAGTACAGTACCTTTGTTTCAAGCCCAGGATATCCAGAAGCAAGCATAAAAGCAGTGGTATATAGCCGATTGTGCTAGTTGGCTACCTAGGCTAACTTTGTTGGACTTACGAACAAACTGGACTTACGAACTCGTTCATATGTTGGGGACTTACTGTATTAAGTGTTTTTCTAAGTTTTCCCTGAGGTCTGAATTGTCAGCCTGGTGATTAAACTACTAGTTTATTCTATGAGAAGGGATAGAGTTTTTCAATTTTTAAAATTATTTAATTGATTAATTAATTTGACTGCACTGCATGGCTTGCGGGATCTTAGTTCCTGACCAGGGATTTAACCTGGGCCACAGCAGCGCCGAATTCTAACCCCTGGACCGCCAGGAAATTTCCAAGAAGGGATAAAGTTAGAGCAGTTCTTTTGCATATAAAACCAAGAAAAGGGATCTTTTGTTAAATTCTTTGGCTGTGTGAATAAATAGGCACAGTTTAGTATCTGTTAGAATTTTTCTACTCTCTTAAAATAAAAGTCTTTTTCAAGTTTCTAATAGCCTAGAGTACATATTAGAAATTATTTTCCCTGAACACTCACAAAAGGTTTTTCATTAATGTTCTGGGGCTGAAGAGATGCCTTATAAGAAACTCAACTACTTTACCAGAGGGTTTCTATTCTAATAAAAATTTGACAATGGAAGTGATTTATACGTAAATAAAGTGTACAGTGTAGGTTTGGAAATTATTCCGTTTCTTTTGTTCAACTAATATAATGACTAAAACAACTATTCTGAAGGTAACACAAGTTGCAAATAAATAAATAAATAAACTGTATGTAGCAAGATCAGTCCTTTGGGGAACATATGGGCAAAAGATCCTACTTGTCTAAATCTGGTCTGCATTTTGTGGATTTAGGATGTCACCTTTTTATTCTAATGGGTAAATTTTCCCAACTGCCATTTTGACTTAAATGGTTAATAAGGTATATAATGTATATAAAAATGTTTGTAATCTTCATCTGTCATTGTATTACATTTGGATGAAGTCTTCGATTCACATGGAACTTATGTACTTCATGAGGTGAAAACATGGTATTAGAGAAATTGCTCTGACTTTATAAAATATCACATAGGTTCCTAGTCTTGGCTGAATTAGAATAAAGTGTTTGATCTTTCTTCTTTACAAAGACAATACTAAAGTAGTTTTTATTTATCTTTGAAAGTTCCTGACCCATACCATACAGCCTGAAGATTTTCTTTTTCTTTTCACCAAGATATGAGAAGCTTTATAAAGTCATTCAGCTATGTGATTCAGTGTACCCTTGGTGATCATGTTGACAATACTAGATATATGGTCACCAAATGCAGCACATACTGTAATTGAAAATTTTATATGAGAAAATGTTGTGTTCAAGACCTTATTGTTGCAGAAATGCAGCACCAATAACACAGAGATATTGTTTTCTGTTTTTTTGGAGGCAACGTTTTTCAGTGCAGAATGAATGTCATCAGTGATGCTGTATAAATTAGAGTCTAGATTTAAATAAGGAAGTATCTTAATATTTTCCTCAGAGACCAGTAAAACTGTCACTTCCTTATAGGTAAAGATTGTTTAAAATTCATCCAATAAGAAACAGTTTAAGTGAAATGAGGTATTATTAATAATGTCAGAATAATAGATATAGAGCTACAAAAATGACATTGTGCTGTATATATTACTTTTAATGTATTTTGTCACCTTAGTATATTGGAAACGTTATTTTATTTAATGAAAATTCTTCCATTTTTAATGACTGCGCAGTATTGTTTTCTTGGCTATTTAGTATGGCTGCGTTTTAAATTTTTTTTCATTTTTTTTTTTTTTGGACTATAAAGACTAACCTTGCAATGTACCTTTTAATATTTTCTTATAGTCAAATATGTTTGCACCAATCAAGTAATATTATGTTTAGACAAATTCCTAGATGAGAAATTATCTGCATAACTTATGTCACATTGTATTCTTCTTTCAACTTGTATTCATATTTAAAATTTTTTAAAGCACACTTCCGCAAACTGCTCTTCAAAGAAGGTAGAGCATATTTTAACTTCCTGCCTCAAAGTATCAGAGCATCTTTGCTCATCTCCCTCAACAACTTCATTTTTTTAAAAGAAAATTTACTGTATATTTGAGAGTCACCAAATATACATGTTGGTCAAACACTGAAAGCTCATAGTTAGAAATAACATCTGGCTTAAGTTTAGTGTGAAATCAAGTATCATCCACCCATAGAATGAACACTGAAATGAAAGAATAAAAATGTTATCAAAACGTATATCAAAATAATTATAATTTTTACGACTTTATTACTAAAAATTTTGTAGTCAGCTTTTAAAATGTTGCATTACTATGCAGGAACAATAAAAATTCAGCATTTCTGCTGCTAAATTAAGTATACTGCACTTCTGCTGTAAGACAGTGATGCCTCCATTTCACCAAAATAAATGGAGTGCAGGAAATTTTTGTTGGCATCTCATTTTTAAAAAGTAGTTTTTCCCGGGGTTCCCTGGTGGCGCAGTGGTTGAGAGTCCGCTTGCCGATGCAGGGGACGCGGGTTCGTGCCCCGGTCCGGGAGGATCCCGCGTGCCGCGGAGCGGCTGGGCCCGTGGGCCATGGCCGCTGAGCCTGCGCGTCCGGAGCCTGTGCTCCGTGACGGGAGAGGCCGCAGCAGTGAGAGGCCCGCTTACCGCAGGAAAAAAAAAAAAAAAAAAGGCAAGGAAACAGAACAAATGCCAAAAACTATAATTTATGAAAATTTTACCCC